>NC_071996.2:90270833-90572604 GCF_028885655.2 Pongo abelii
AAATTAGAAAAAAATTAAAGATAGCTAGAAGAAGAATATTGAATTTTCCCAATACAAAGAAATTATAAATATTTGGGAAGATGGATATGCTAATTATGCTGATCTAATCACTATATATTATAGATTTCTAAACATCACTATGTACCTCATAAATATGCACAATTATTTCATGTGAATTAAAAAGTGAAATAAAATAAATAATGTGATAGAAGAGCTGAAAGATAGGAGCTAGGAACATAATACATTTATATTTTAACTGTTTATATTAATAATATTCACATGTGAAAAGATTGGAAGGGAGTAAAATAAAATGCTAACTGTAGTTGGTTGATAAAAAAATTTAATCCTCTTGTATACAGTTAAAGTTTAATCCTCTTTGTATAAAGTTCAGTGTCCTCTATGATGGTCTGTATTTCTGTTCCTCTCAGAATTCCATTTTTTTTTACCCTGCTCCCACCTCAATTTGTCTTGAAAGGTAAGTACTTAAAAATGAGCTGCTGGTATATATTCTCTTCCAAAAATGTCATTATTGTGAGTATAACCACACACACCCACACACACACACACACACGACATCTTATTCTCTTATTATGGGATAAAAGGATATACCGTATTTCCCTTTTTAAGACCCAAACAATATCATTATGGGCAAAGTTTTGAAATAATAGAATGAAATTCCCTTGAAATTTACTGAATGTTTAATACCAAGACAAAACAAGTTCTTAAGAAGATGCATTAAATAATTTCATTACAAAGACATTAAAGTTTATTTAGAGTGCTTTATGCAATTATTGAAATAATGTGGTCAAACTAGATAATCCACCCTATATAACTCAAACCAAAGACTTCTGCTTTGGAAACTCTGATATCCAGTTTAGCTGCCCAAATTTTAGTAAACTGGACCATTGCCACGTCATTTCATTTTGTGTTGTGTAAATATGTCCTACTGCCTAAAATACTATTTAGTTTCTTCCATTTCTACCTCCAGGCACTGTGCAACTTAAACAAATGCAGACAGATGCTAAGTAACATATGGTTTCTATCAATATCTAGTGTAAAAATGGCACCGATTTTTCTGAATGGATCAATATCTAGTGTAAAAATGGCACCGATTTTTCTGATGATGCATATTGTTTTCTTCTAAACATATTCATTAACACATGTAAGTAGATTGGTACAAATAAAATCAACTTGTAAGTGAAAACCAAAAACATGTAATTGGTAAACACATGGTTTGTTCAAATGAAGCCCTAAAATATTTGTATATTTTTTCAAATATTAACCTGCAACCAATTTTACCTACTTTAAATTCTTAAATATTCTTATTTTATTCAAAATAGTAAAAGCAATTATCTTAGAGTCTTAGAGAATGTTTACAAAAATCCTTCGCTTTCTTTAAATATTATAATATCCCTTTCTATCCCCACATAACCACAGAACAGAAAATGTGATTTGTGGGTCCAGATTGTTTCTATTTCATATTTTTTACATATAATTATTTTAAAATGCTATTTCAACATGCAATTTTGGCAAGCAGAGTTACAGAGGCAGTTGATGTTATTGTGTCAACAAAATCATTATGCTTTATATGTAACGAAACCGTGTCTTTCAATTCACTTTTGGAACAATTTTAGAAGTAAGTAGCGTCAAGTCACTATGTGTAGTTCAGACAGTGAATCTGAACTCTGCCATCTATTGACGGTATGACTTTGGGTAAATTATTTAAGATCTTGAATCTTTAATTTCCTGATCTGTAATTTAGGGCTAACAATTGTACTTCATAGGATTGGCTTAAAAGTTAGAGGAGATAAATCACTTAAAATCTTAGCATAACATCTAACCCATGATAAACACTCCATGTTAAGTTAGCTGTTGTTTTTTAACATAATTATCATATGGTTGATTTTAATCAAATGCTCTAATGGTTTTTAGGTACAAATAATAAAATAGCATCCAGGTTTACCTCAGTAACGTCAAACTTCCTCTACATTAAAATAAGTATGTTTTAAGTAACTCAGTCAAACAGAAAAATAGTCATTTTTTTCTTACCAAACAAGAATTATCATTAGACAGAATTTCCATATGATAAAGGGCAATACATAAAGCAACCTAAATTATCTTCCCAAGAAATTTCATTCTTTCTATAGTTGTTGCCAAATTGCCAGGTTCTCTATCATGCAGATCCCAAATATTGTAGTACTTCATCTTCAAAGTTCTGCCACTAGTATGGACAATAACCTTACTTCTGTTTTCCATTTGCTTTTGACATGAGCTAAAAACTTCCAAACCACTTTTCTCAATACTAATTACGAGCAAAATGAATCATGAAAGGAGAAAGTACAAGCAATATAAGAATAGCACAGTCTACAAAGTATTGCTTTCTTATTCTAGCTTATCTAATTTAATTTCCAAATTCTCAGATCTTTTCCCCCAAAAAACATTAGCAATGTATCCAAAAGGAAAGCCCTGTCAATCTGAACACTGCCACAAACCATAGGCAGAAAACAACAAGCATATTAAAAGAATCAGTAGTATGACTATCTTTTATCTATTCAATGGAACTCCCAAGTTGATGGAATCACATGTTTACATATGAGAAGTAGATATAACCTCTTTCAATAGCTCTTTTTTGGCGGCTGCTGGTGATCCAAATTAGATTAGGCCAGATTAGAAAGAGGGTGAGTATTTCAACCAAGGTGCTCAATGAAGGTCCTAGAAGAGAAATGATTGCTCTTCCTCCATTATGCTCCCTCTTCCCATGCCCTTGGGCTGCTTATTTAATGAAATATAGGAATATCAGGCTGCATAAGGAACAGCCATATTCATTTTGTATGGACAACTGATTTTCTACCGTTTGTGAACTGCTTTGGTAAGCCTGCTTTTCCTGGTCTTCTAGTGAGCAGGAAACGAAGAGAAGAAAGTCTTTCTGAATCCCTGTGATTCTTGGGCTCCAAAACCAACCAACCAAACAAAAACCTTTTTAGAGGCAAAATTTATAATAATAGCAGCCACGATTTTTGAAATCCTTAGACTATCCCCAGCACAGAGATAAGCACTTTAAAGTCGTTATCATATTTAACAACTCCTTGAAGTATTATTGTCTTTTAATAAAATGGAGGTAAGTTTCTTCAAGGTTACACTCTTATTAAAAGTGATCTATTGAGTTTGAATTTTGAAGTTCTCAAGGAAGCAATAAGGCTTCTGACTGCTTTATTATCCATCTAGTCACTTACTATTGGATAGTAATATTTTGGCCACTGTTACTAGAACTGGGGAAACAGTTGTGAATAATACAAAGCAAAACCCTGACCTTATGTGACTCATACTATAGTGGAGGGTAAATAGGCACACAAATTAAACAATGTAATCCCAGATAGTGGTATGTGCTTTTTAGAAATTAAAACAGGACTAAGGCATACAAAAAGAATGTGGCCAGGGTGAGAAGAATACTTAACATACAGTTGAAACAAGAGAGTATAGAGGAGAGTATTCCAAACAGGGAAGACATCCCTGTTTGTCAAAGCCCAGAGCTTAAAGTTTCTGAGGGGCAAGAACAGGCCATGTGACAGAGTACAAGGTAAAAGTCCACCATGGCTTTTTTTCCATTCTACAGAATGAGTAAATTAAATTCAAAGAACATAATTTACTGAATGGCTGTTTGATTCTGAAGTTCATACTCTTCTGTGTTATATAGCTTTTTTAACAATTAATGAAAAATTGTTTACTTTTTTGTTTTTAAATTATTCCCATCTCTTTCATGTAAGACCTTCTTGGTTTTTGACATCTTAACGTTTCATCAGCAAAGATTAGCAGCATAATATCTAGTCATTCTGTTTTTTCTTTTTCCTAAATGCTAAAAATATGCTACAGTTTTGAGAGTGTGCTTTGACTTTCTTCTCATATATGTCTGTGGGTATGATCTAGAAAAATAAACTGTCTATAATAATGGAAAACCCGATTGTAAAATATATTATGACTTTTGGGAGAAAAAATGTTATTTATTTCTATTTTCTATTTCAAATAACAAAGTTTTAATCTATTCAAATAATGATATAATTTTCAAAATTTATTGTCATTCTATTGCCATGAAAATTTAGGTATGCTTAAATTAAACAGCACATTTAATTAGCCCAAACAGAAAAGATGAAATTCACGATTCAGAAGTTGCATATTTATCAAATATATCCATAGGAATAAAGATATGCGATATTTAATGTGGATTTATAGCTTTATATTTTTTATATCTTAAGTCCAAATTATCTAATTCAGTTACTGTATTTACTTTATATTTCCATACCTGGGACTCTTCTCCATAAGCCAGTAATAGCAATGACCTTATAGCAGACAGGTTAATGTTAAAGCAGTCCATTACTTCTTGCACTACTCTGTCTGCATTCAAACCATATACTTTATGTAGAAATGCAATTATATTATTATACAACTAAAATGGACATATTGGAAACATTTTGGCACCATCTCACTTTATGGCATAAGAATGTTTTCACCTCTCACAACATTCAGTTGGAGAGGGGTGGATTTTTATGTACACTAATTGATTAAAATTCATTAATTCGGAGATAGACTCACTAGGACCCAATAAAACATTTAAGAAAACCTATAGTTCTCACACCTGTAATCCCAGCATTTTGGGAGGCCAAGGCGGGCAGATCACGAATTCAGGAGATCAAGACCATCCTGGCTAACACGGTGAAACCCCGTCTCTACTAAAAATACAAAAAATTAGCCGGGCATGGTGGCGGGCTCCTGCATAGTCCCAGCTACTCAGGAGGCTGAGGCAGGAGAATGGTGTGAACCCGGGCGGGAGCTTGCAGTGAGCCAAGATCGTGCCACTGCATTCCAGCCTGGGTGACAGAGTGAGACTCCGTCTAAAAAAAAAAAAGTTAAGTAAGTAATATCTAATGTAAAGCTGAAGGAAGCCTGGGATACAGACCACAGAATAGGCTATATCTCAGGACCATAGTGTATAACAAATTTACAATGAATAAATGAACGTACCGTGAGTTAAGAGAGCAAGGGTGACGCTGGGTAGGCAGTGACAGGTATGCTGTTCAGGGAACACTAGATGACTACTTTTGAACTCAGTCCTTGTCAAACCTCTGACAGTGCAGTATTACCCGGTTTAAAATAAATGAAAAGTAAAAGTTCCAATTTGTCAAAACAGGTACAACATCAGAGTAATTAGTAGAGCAAACTCTATAAGTTTCAACGTAGGATTTCATTAATAGTTAGCTGTGTTTAAATATGGTTTAAAGATTAATCATGTGGGAGGCTGAGGCAGGAGAATCGCTTGAACCCAGAAAGCGGAGGTTCCAGTGAGCCAAGATCACGCCACTGCACTCCAGCCTGGGCGACAGAGCAAGACTCCATTTTTTTTTTTTTTTTTTTTTTTTTTTTTTAAAGAAAAGATTGGCCGGGCGCTGTGGCTCACGCCTGTAATCCCAGCACTTTGGGAGGCCGAGGCGGGTGGATCACGAGGTCAGGAGATTGAGAGCATCCTGGCTAACATGATGAAACCCCGTCTCTACTAAAAAATACAAAAAATTAGCCGGGCGTGGTGGCGGGCGCCTGTAGTCCCAGCTACTCAGGAGGCTGAGGCAGGAGAATGGCGTGAACCCAGGAGGCGGAGCTTGCAGTGAGCCGAGATGGCGCCACTGCACTCCAGCCTGGGTGAGAGCGAGACTCCGTCTCAAAAAAAAAAAAAAAAAGATTAATCGTGCACAATTTTCAGAGAAAAGTTATAGTTTAAAGAAAAACTATACTTGTTCTAATTGAAGAAAAATATGAAGAAACTGGAAATGAGATAACAGTTCACAATATTGGTTAAATATATTCAGATGTGATCTAAGAAAAAAATGAGAATTTTGGTCATTTGTACTGAGAAGCAGAAATACAAGCACTAACAGGTTATTTTAATAAGTTAAATTGAGAATGCTTTGGTCTACCAATTGGATAGAGGTTATTTTTCTGAATTTTATTTGGGACCTATGGCAAGTACCTACAAAAGATATCATTGTCTACATAGTTCCAAATATGCAACTTGGCTTTTAAATTGTTTGGGGTCAGTATCTGAATGTTAGCAAAGATGTTCTTTAAAAAAACAAACAAACAACATTTTCTTTTTTTTTTTTCTATAAAAGTTGGATAGATGTCATATGCTCTCTTTTCTGTGGAAAAAGATGAAGCCTTTTGTCTAGGTTGTAAGAGTGAGATTTGCTCTGCTCTCTGATTTTAAATGGTAATTAAAATATAATTTGTAACTAATTCCAGTAAAGTTTATTTGTTTATTTTTTTATCTAAAGGGTTCCACTTTGTTTTTCCAAGAATCATTACGAGTAAGAGTCATTGCCTCTCAGGGCTTGGCAAGCCCTAAAGTTACGTCTCTTTCTCTTTTCGCCTCCCTTTCTGTTCCCTTTCTTTTTATCTCTTGCTCTGACTTGTTCCTTTAATTGGCTCTAATATAAAACTGAAGTATATCTGGTGAATACTGTTTTGTGTTCTCTGTTTCTAATTTAAAGAATGGATGAGTGGTAGACATTTCTCTCTCTAAATAAAAAATAACAAACAGTACCCTAAATCAACTTTTTGTATGGTTCTTAGTTTTTATTAGGGTGGGTCAGTGACCCTCAATTACCAAAGAAGAGGAAAAAAGTTTCCCATACCGAGTAAGCAAGAATAACTACAGTATAAGGAACTGGGTTAAGAAACAGAAAGGATCTGCTAATAGTTATTTTTATACACAATGAATGATTTTATGTGAAACATCAGCTCCTCTAGGAATTGTTTTCAGGTTAGTTGGATGACAGCTAATAATTTCTATTGGCCCTGACTCCACAAGAACATGATTCATGAACCATTCAAATTCAATATTTTCTGAGGGGGCCCTACTCTTCCTTGGATCTAGCTGCAGTCTTTCATCTTGTTTTACACAGATGCTTCTACTGATTTGAATTTTAGAGTCTTAGTCTAATGCCTTTCTTTGTTGATGGAGACAAATAAGGCCAGACAATCTTAAGGGACATGTTGAAGGTCACAATTAAGACATGGGCAAGTCTGTCCTCTATGTAAGCTTCAAAGCCAGTTCATGTCTTCATTTCTTAAAAATTTATTGAGTGCCTACTATGTTCAAGATCCTATGCTAAGCCCCGAGATGTGTAAAGAAACAAAGCAGAGGAGACTCCTGCTCTCACAAAGCTAGCTTTATAAAATTATTTTCGTTAATTCTAGTGGCATATCTGGTAGATCATTCTATGGAATAAATGTTAGAAGTATCTAAATTCAAAGACTAAAAATTCCTTAATATTGATTCAAAAATGGAGTAAGCTACATGGTATCTTCTGGTCATAAAAAAATCTCATTACTTTTGACTGATTTACTTAACCATAGTTTTTCTAACATAATTATATTATTAATTTTGTTTATAAAAAAGTTCATTCAATGTTTACTTATTTTTCTACATGAATATTTTCTTGATAAACATGGTCCATTTAAAACTAGAACTTGTATTATTTAATTTTGTTTTTAAAGATCTGAATGGTATAACATACCTACCAGGGCTAAATATTTATATTCAAACCTTGTAATGGACTAATAAGAAGTGAGAACAATGCCAATCATAGATAACATTTTTTGAATCAGACACTCTGCTTAACACTGCATCTCACTGATAACACTGCCATTATCTCAGCCTTTATAGCAAATCTATGATGTAGATACTAATATGATATGCATTTTAAATATGTATAACTGAGGATTAGAAAAATGAAAGAACATGTTCCACACTACACAGCAAGTAAGTGACAAAGTGGAATTTGAGACTAATACTGCCTGTCTGAAGAACACTCTCAGGCTGGGCACAGTGGCTCATGCTTGTAATCCCGACAGTTTGGGAGGCTGAGGCAGGAGGATCACTTGAGGTCAGGAGTTTGAGACCAGCCCGGGCAATATAATTAAACCCCATCTCTAAAGAAAAAAATATCTTAAAAATTATCTGGGTGTGGTGGTGTGTGCCTGTAGTCCTTGCTACTTGGGAGGCCGGGTGGGGGAGGATTGCTTGAGCCCAGGTGTTTGAAGCTGTAGTGAGCTATGATCGTGCCACTGCACTCCAGCCTGGGTGACACAGTGAGAGCCTATCTCTAAAACAAGAAAGAAAGAAAGAACACACTCTCCTGTAATGACATCTAGATGTACAGAAAGTATTTAAAATGCTATACATGAGTTTTACTTGAAGACGGTTTCTCATGTTTTACCTAAGGCCTGAGAATGATAATAATAAAGGAAAATTTGCAGTTTTGCTTCTTTCTTTTCAAATTCTTCATTTTTAAAAATTTGTAGAGTCAATTAAAATAATGAAGTGAACTAGAACACAGATCAGGAGAAATCTTGAAAATGTTAATTAATTAGAAAATAATTAAAATTAGGTGTGAGACTAGACAATCTCTTCACTGCTCATGGCTTATAATTTCTATCTGTTGAAGTTTTACCCATCATTGAAGTGTTTGCTTCAATTAGAGTATCACCTCAGGAATCTTCAGATTATATAAGTTAGAATGATTCTTTCCTTTCTCAGTGTTCCCCAGGTCTTTGTAGCTCCAGAATAGCACTCATTTTTTTGTTTTGTTTTGTTTATTTTACTTTGTATTACTATTACGTATTTCAGATGACTACATAAATGTATTCTGAGTGCCTATATGATTGATATAGTCTAATGAAAAAATTAGTAACTCTTACTACTTATTGAGGGGCTCCTAAATGCTAGGTACGATATGAGTCTACTTTGCCCAGTATTTTAAATAACATCATGACCCACTATAAACACACACACACACACACACACACACACACACGCATCCCTGGGGCTTATTTAAAGCAAAATCAGGCTAAGTCCATACTATTAGCAAGTAGTGATGACAAGTTTGGAATACATCCCATGTCTTAATCATTGTATTATACTATCCATTAAAATTAAGTTATGCCTGAATTCAAGTGCATACCTCTTATACTAACTCACCACTGAAGAATTCTTTTTTTTCCTTTCAGTTCACTATATAGAAGAAACAGTTAATTGTACTTTCAGTGAAAACTTCAAGTAGAAGTAAGGTAATTATTTGAAAAACATATTTTTTCTTTTATGTAGAGGTCAAATTTCTTATATTGGCAAGACACTCATTTGCCACAAAGTGTTGCCTATGTAGCATGTTATACATCTTGTTTAAAAGCATGGGCATTTAAGCAAATAACAAATGCATGCATTTATTGCACACAGTAATCTTTATTTTAAAAAATATTATTTTTCTAAAAAATTGGCCTGTTTATATGTAAAATATGAGGACAGTATTTGGGAGAACCAAATTTCTGGCCTCTCTTTTGAGATGAGGAATGTGCCTACAGGTTGCATCTTTAAAGTTAATAATTTCATAAATATATACACAATACCATTTTTAAAAAAGCACTTCTCCATAGATGAAATAAACATTCTCTCGTTTTAAATTTTAACCCTTCAATTAAAATTTAAAATTACTTGTGAATATCAGTTGAATAGTATTTGTTCTTGAATAAAACATACATGAATACAGATATAAAAATATCAAACATGATTTTATTCCAATTCTTTATCAATAAGAAATACAGTTTATGTGTGTAGACTGCTTTAAGCTTGCCAAATACTTTAACAGATACCAACTTCCCTGATATGGAGATTATATATTTTGATTAAAAAGATAACTCTTTCATTCTAATCCTCTTTACTAAAGTACTGTTTCATTCGTAGATTCTTGGGCTTGGAAAGAGCATTAAAGATCCTCAGGTCCAGCTATGAACCCAGTATAGGAAAGCCATCTACTTCAACTTTCCTGAGTGACAGGAAGGCAAACGCAAGGTTCATTACATTTTGTTTAGTTATATTTGTTTTTTAAATTTTTTTAATTGAGCTATTTTTTTCTCTGTTTATTATACCAACTGTATTCTCAATTATAGTAATTTGGATTCTTGAAATCATACATTTTGCCTTATATATTTTGTCTTTTTCTGGCTTAACACTCTTGGTATGGTACCTTGATGCCCTGATCAGTTGATATTTTCTTCAATTTCTTCACTTGATAAGCTAATTTTTATGATATCTTGCTTTGCTCTCATATAGTGAACTAGGAGAATAAGTGGTCTGATTAGAGATTTAAAATTGAATACTGTACATTTGTTGGTATCATTTGGCTTGCAGCATTGTTTTCACTTGGCAGCCCTACTCTTATCTAATTAGTTCACAGTAAGCATTTTCCATTAAATCTTAGACTCTTTCACATGAAGGAACATAATTTTGCATTTGACTTTAGGAAATTGATGCAGGACTTCTCTTATCTTTACTAAATACTAACTTGTTTGGGACTGTATGACTTAGAATTCTAGAAACCATTGTCCTCCCTGTAGCCACTGGTTTTGACAGGCAAATGTAATTGTTATACTTTGTAACTTTATCTTCTTCAAAAATTTAATGTGCTTGGATATTTCAACTTACGACATGCAAAATAAAAAGAGACCATTTAATCTGAAGACTCTCAGCTGTATTAGTTTTTAATTTGCAGAATTAGTGGTCTTCCAAATGTTAATTAAAATTTTACCCTATGTCTACTATCGTTAATTGCAATTCTGGAAATATTACAGTAAATAATTCGGGAAGATTTCACTGAGGAAGTGATGCTAAAATTTAAATCTAAAAGATAAATACATTTAATTAGACTAGGGAGGAGGCAAAGAGAACAGGCAGGGCAAGTTAATGATTTTGATTTTATATTAATTACAATGGAAAATCTAAAAATTTTAAAGCAAAGAATGGCAAAATCGGATCAATATTTGATCTAAATATTTGAAACTATTATTCTGGCTGCCTTGTTTAGAATTAAATCAAGAGAGAAAGTGAATTTACCAAGGCTAGACAGAACAAGACTGCTGGTGATGGCAGTAGTGATCAGCAAATGGAATAGATTAGAAGGGTTTCAAAAGGTTAAGTTCACAGGTTATAAGGAAAGAGTGACAGAGAAGAAAAATGAGAGAAATGTATCACGGATTACTCTTAAATTTCTGGCCAATGTGATTGGATTTCTGGTAGTGTCATTTGTAAAGATGGGTCACTCTGGAAGAAAACCAGCTTGGGTTAGGAGGAGGTAGATAATATGAATTTGTTTTGAACATGTTCATTTTGAAATATTTTTGAGATGATGTGTTTCAAGAGCCATAAAAAGATATATACCCTTTGACCAAGAAATCCCAAGACTCTGGGAATGTAGCCTGAGAAAATAGTACAAACTATGGGAAAAGTTATAGTCGAAAATGTCCATTGCAGTGTTTTTTAATTGAAAAAAAAATGAAAGCAATGTTAATGGTCAAAAATAGAGAATTTATAATAACAACTTTTGTACACCTACTAAATGAAAAATTATTTAGCTGCTCAAATGGTTGTTTAAAAACTGTTTAGTAACATATAAAGTGCTAATTATATAATGCTGTTATTAAAATAGTTAAAATATTTTAAATACTATAATTAAAACTGTAGAAACAACATGAAATAAAACTAGAAAAATGTAAGAAATTGCTTAATAGGATATTAAAATTATAGGTATATATATATCTTCTTTGTTTAAAATTAGTAGAAGAAGGAAGTTGGAGGAAGAAGGAGTAGGAAGAGGAATAAGAAGAAGAGGAGGAGGAGGAAGAGGAAAAAGAAGAACAAGAAGAAGGAGAAGGAGAAGAAGAAAGAAGAAAGAGAAGGAGCAGCAGTGGCGGTGGCAGCCACAGGAGCAGAAGGAACAGAAGATGACTACAATGCTGATGAAGAGACAATGAAACATAGCTACTTACTCTTGTCACGCTGAATTATATGATTATTGCTGATGATCAAAATTATGAAAATCATGTGAAGGCATAAAATAATGCATGCATGACTTAGAATTTAACTTTCTATAAATTTAAAATTGGTTGTTTATTGCTTTGTTCAAAAAATTGGAGCTGACTCTTCCTCCTCAAAACGGAGTGAATTACAAGTAAAATTGAAAGTACAATTAAACCTTTTTAATGATGACCCTCCAAACCAGGAAAAACCCTAAACAAAGTGTATTTAGATTATATTTTTGATGATATATGTTAAATGCCTTTGCTATTATTTGCACAAAATTCCAATTTCTAAAATGGACACTTATTCTGTTATTAAAATTGTCCAAAAGCTAAACACACAATTAAGAAGGCCTATACTATTTAACAGTTCCCAAAGCAAATACAGTTAGGTTTATATATTAGTTTGGACTCCGTTCTTATTATATGTCTTCACTTTTATACGCCTACTAATTTTGTAAAATTCAGGTTAAGATATTTCATCAATCTCCTCTACATATTTTACAAAGCTAAGATCAACTTATTTCAACTTATTTTAAACATTCAACTTATTTTAAACATTATAAATAATCTATATTTGTATATTTTGTCAGACATGACGTAAATATGCACATGATGGGGCATTCACCCAAGACATCTAGTAATTTTCTTAAAATATTTTAAATTTACTTACTTGAAATAAAAGAATATGCCAAGCGAGATAAGCAGTGATGCAATAGACAATCCGTGTCCAATTATGGTCAGGTAAAACAAATTTAGTGCAGTCTGTAATTTGTATAAACAAAAAAGTTTGGTTCATATCAATACTATAAGTATCTATAATCCTACACATGCAGAAGTTCAAATTCAGTTGAATAAACTATATTTTTAGAAATATGTGATCTGATAGCCTTACAATGATGAGTTTGCAAACCAATAAATACTTGAACGTGTCTGGAATGAAGAATATCTATCCAGTGAAATTATCAAAATTTATAAGTTGTATGCCTTTTTATTTTTTAAATAATTTTTTTAAAAATTAGAAGTCAAATATTAAATCTATGAGGCACAACTTTTATTGATCTAGATTATATACTATATGAAACTAGTATTTTATATTTTGTGCACCTTCAAACAAATGCTACGTGATGATTTGTTTTGTTCAGATGTAAATGCCAGATAAAGGTTTCTTTTCAAACTGAGTTTCTTTTTCCTTTGACAAATTTGAAGCTCAGAGACAAATCTCAATTTGTTAACTTAGAAGATTCTATGATCTGTACAAATGTGTTCTTTCTCATGGTTTTCACTTTTTTATTTTTATTTGTCTGCTCCATTTATTTGTAACCTACCACTTTATTGTGTATTTGTATAATTCTCTTCCAATTCTTACCTGAATAAGCTGGGAATATGTTATTTATAAACATAATGATAGCTGGTAGTTATCAAGAGCTTACTATATGCTAATATTTTAAGTGTTTCCCTTGTGTTAAATCAATCCTTATGAAAATAATGAGGATGGAATCTATTCTTACCCTCATTTCATATATGAGGGGCCTGAAGCAGAGGGATGTAAAATGGCTTTTTCAAGGTCAAACAGCTGGTAAGAAGTAGAAATAAGAAATCAGGTTTTAGGACTCACAGTTGTAATCACTTTGATAAACTGCCTCTATTACAAACACATGCAAATACATGCAAGTGTTTTCTATCGAAGCTATATTATAGTGCCAAACTGTAATTAACCTTGACTCCAATGTGTAGTGTTTAAGGATGCGATAGTTAGTGTGAGTGACCTAAGAGCCAGTCAGAATGAGATCCTTCTGCTGAGGGAGAGACAGGACTCTTTAAACCCTGCTGCACTTATCCTGTTTACTTGAGCACAGTTTCAGAGGTCATTCTGGAAGTTCCACTGCAAATGAAAGATTTTCCTTTTCTTACACTTTTAACGTATGTTTTCTTTGGAAAATTTGAAACCCCAATACTGAAACATTGACTTGTAAATTACACTATTACCTAAAAGGATTGCTTTTTCAGTGTAATGACAAAATCAATAATAATTTTTTCCACGGATATATTTCTTCTTTATTATTCTCAAATTATATTATGAAAAGGCTTTATAAGGGAATGGAATAATTAATGACTTTATTTTCTTCAATACAGTATTGGACAAACGAGCTGTTTAAATAGATACTGTAAGTTAAATTTCAATTCAGAATTATGACATACCTTCACTTTCTCGTGGGTGTTAACATTACACTGGGTATAATTTGTCCATGTTCTGTTGCTTGCTGGATGTCTAAACCAGTTTCCATCTTGGTCACAGATCTTTGTAACTTTTTCTTTAAAATTAGAAAAAAAGGGAAAACAGGAATTTAATTAACCTAGGGTTTATTAAATAGATGTCAAGGAGATATGTAGATACACTTCTGCTTTTACCTGATGGATCAAAGTCCTGAAAGTAATCAGGGCAGAGCTGCATTGATTCAGTTCCTGCTGCAACATCGTTCCAGCAGAGCCATCCATCCCAGGTTCTGTTGCAGTAAACGCCTTAGTGGGGAAATAAAAATTAGGGATAATTAAATCCTTCTACTTATACATGAAGACATAGTCTTAAAAGTGGTTTCACACTGATGTAGAGTAAAGGCTATCTACTGAAAATGCAGACATTATATAAAAATCTATATATAGAAATTATTTGGCTTCCCACGAAGTAATAATATTATAATAATTTCTGAATTAAATTCTAAATTAAATTTAAAAATATCTAAATATATAAAGTTTAGATTTAATTTTAATTGTCAAAGGTAGCTATTTGTTTAATAAATCAAATGGTCTTTGCTAGTTGTCCTTAGCCATAATGTAGTGATTAGTGTCCCTATGCTTAAAATAAGAAAACAGTGGGAAATTAGAAACATGTTTCATTTTAGAAACTATATGCTTAGGGCAAGGTGTTAGTATTTTCTGAAGCAAGCCAATAAATATTCCAATAGTTCCTATTATACCATTGTAACCCTGAAAGATACTTATTTAGGCCCCTCCACCAAATTCTGGCTCTTCATTCCTTTTCTTTTCACATAAGGTAGAATGTTCAATAATCTCACATTTTTCTCCAAAATTAAAGAAAGAACTTCTTACATTAAAATATATAAAGTTTTTTTAAGGCGTAGGTAAATTAACCAACCAATGTTCTAATGTTGTAACAGTCTATAATCAAAAAAGTACTTTTCTTTTTTTTTTTGAGACTGAGTCTTGCTCTGTCGCCAGCTGGAGTGCAGTGGTGTGATCTCGGCTCACTGCAACCTCCACCTCCCAGGTTCAAGTGATTCTCCTGCCTCAGCCTGCCAATTGGCTGGGAGTACAGGTGCCCGCCACTACACCCAGCTAATTTTTGTATTTTTAGTAGAGATGAGGTTTCACCATGTTGGCCAGGATGGTCTCAATCTCTTGACCTCTTGATCTGCCCTCCTCAACCTCCCAAAGTGCTGAGATTACAGGTGTGAGCCACCACACCCAGCCCAAAAGTAATTTTCTAACTTGTCAGATAGAGATAGAATCTTGATTGCTGCATGAGATGTTTATTGTTTTTAACAGATTTGCAAGGCAATATCAGCATTTATCTAGCCCTCATGAAAATGGAACAAAATTCTGATGGCCTGTAAGTTCAAGTAAATTGAACTAAAAAACAACAAAATTTTAATGTTTCCCCAGATAATGTTTTCTGCTATGTGATTTTTTGGACAATTATTTAAATAGTTTTAATCCATTTCTAGATAAAATACATTTTATGGCCTATTAGAAAAAAATTTCTTGATGTAGTTTTAGAAAGCATCTCAGATATGTCCATATCACAGCTCCAAAAGTATCTAATTCACTACAGCATTGGTAATGTGATAGAGTGCAAGGTCCAGAATTTTTGAAATTGTGTTTTGTGGCATTTGAGTGAGATATAAGTAGGTATTCCATGAAAAAAGTTTCTCTGGTCAAATGGATTTTAGAGACACAAAGTTGAAATAAAAATAGCTCTTTATTGCAAGACTTTCTAGAGTATTTAAAATTACAAAGGACATTATGAAACTTCAAGAAGATGTATTATGCAATGATTCCAAACTTCTCTTACCACAGAATACTTTTATTATGAAACTTTACAAAGATATTCCTATTGTTCAACAATTAAATTTAAAATCTACTTTTACATAATATACAGCAAGAAGGCTTGGAAGGGTTTCAAACTTAAAAATATCTAAAGAGTGTTAAATTTAATTTTATTGTGAGTTTTACATTTGATATTTTGAAAATAACCCTTTCTTTAAGGTTGCCAGGTAAAATATAGGACCTGTTTTTGTTTTGCTTTATCTGGCAACTCTGCTTGTGCTACTGATCTTTTATCTTCAGAATCTAGGCAGGTATCTGGTGCTTAGCAGGCTCTCAATAAATGTTACACAAAAAAGCAAAAGAATATCTTAATGAAAAGAGAAGCACTTAGATTTCATTAACTTTGCCACCAAATGTACTATGCAAAGTGTGTGTATTATGCAAAACAACACTTTTGTATTCATTATATTATTATGCAACCTCCTGTCAAGCAGTTTGTTAAAAAAAAAATACACAATTACATAAACTGAAAAAGTCAACTGTCATTAAGATTTGTGTTTTTGTGTTAATATTAATACTTATTTAAATATCTTTGTACCATAAAAAGAATCATACTAAACAGATCACTGTCACACATTTTTATTGTTTTTAAAAAGCGATATAACATGATGTCATAAAATGTTCTTCAAACATAATTAAAACTGCACATATACAAAAAGGTAGCAATCTATTTTTAATAATGGACCTAAAGCACTTATAATGATATAATGGGAGTAGTTTTCTTTTAAAAATATGTCAAATGCATTTACAACTAAGTAGCCATGCTTACCTTCTGCTTGTTGAATGGGGTCTTGCATAATCTTTTGGTAACATTCATATTGAGCTGTCATGATTTTATTTCTAGTAACTCCCAGCTGAATTGAGTCCTCAGGACTCTCTTCTAATTCTGCTGTAACAAGAATCTAAGGGATTAAAAAAACAACAACATTAACTTCATGAAAAGGATTATGAAAATGTGTTTGTCAAAGGCAGTCTGTCACAGTGGAAAACAGCAAGTGCGGTGATGTACTGGAAGATAAACTGGCTCTCTGGGGAAAAACCCCCAATTTGTAGTGTTTGCTATTTCCATGGTATAAATATCTCCACCATGTCCAATTTCAAAACACCAACAAGATGTCACCATTGGCAGAGTGGGAAAGCACAGTTGGTTCTCAGAAGCCTGTGGTAGCCAGCTCCAGGACATTCCTTAATATGTCTACATTCTGGAATGTAGACAGAGATGTCTTCCAATCTGACCCTAATGTTTTTCCTGGCTCTATGAATGAAGGCAAGATATCGTCTGTCCCCTCCCCCAAAGCCTCTGCTTCCTTATTGTAAAATAGTATAAAATAGCATCAAGATAACAGAGGAGACGTACCTGGCACATGGAAATACTTACAATGTATTGCCATCGTCATGATATTTTGATAATCAAAATAATGGCAACATCATTTATGATGTTGGTAAATAGAACTATTTTTCTTGTACGCACATCAATAATGTTTTTGGACAAGGTATAGACTTATTTTCTTCCAATATAGTAGCACTATTTTAAGCTTCAATTCTACTTTAGTTTCCACATGACTTTTTTTCTGATTTATAATATGAAGCCCGAATAGACCTCTTTTTAACACTTTTAGCAGTAATTGTTGCATAATTTCTATTAACTATATCCCATAAGCTGTTATCTTCCTATCCTTCCTTTGCCTGCTCATTGTAGTATTTCTTTTTTCTAGCAGGAAGTTGAATTTAGTAAAGTCAAAATGACATTCCCTCACTGGGTAGCACCACTCAAGCTCAAGTTTTACCATTGTGTGACCACCATTTAACAATAACTCTTTCATTCCTTTATTGTTTTAGTTTCCAAATAAAGATTTATGCAGTGGTAGTGCTGCACAAGTAATACATGGAAATGTAGAACATCAAGAAAATTAATATATTTGAAAACCACGTAACTCCTGTTCTTCTCAAAAAGTCCATAAAATTGCATAAATCCATATGATTTTTATGCCTACTTGGAACACAGACTCTGA
This sequence comes from Pongo abelii, assembly GCF_028885655.2. Classification (NCBI taxonomy): domain Eukaryota; kingdom Metazoa; phylum Chordata; class Mammalia; order Primates; family Hominidae; genus Pongo; species Pongo abelii. The sequence continues at coordinate 90,288,872 of NC_071996.2, forward strand.
TTTATACACGATCTTACATGAATTCAAGAGGAAGAGTCACAATTTCTTAATTACAATAATCAGTTGCTAATCTGTTACAGAATTACCTGCAGGAAAGTAATGTTCTATGCAGCTCGCTCAGTGGAGGGTGTGAGCTTAAGTCAACTTAAAGATATCATCTAAGAAGAGCAGGATTTGGACTGCTCCTAGACTTGAAAATGTTTGCTCCTAGACTTGAAAATGTTTTCAAATACAAATGCAGACAGGAATGTAGTCTTGTTTTTTTGTTTTTTGTTTTTTTCTCATTTAGGTTTTCTGTATTCTCCAAGTTTCTTTGTTTCCATCTTTGTGGTGTTTGCTTGGAAACACCTCAAGAAAATTCTTAGCTGCCACAGGATTAGATGAGAGTATCTCTTGGTTTCTCATGTTTATAATGAGATAAGAGCACAGTCACTGTTTTATTTTGAGGTAGAGAAAAATATGGGTAATTCATTACTATAATTAAAAATAAAATTAAGTGTATGAAGTATATGACTTCTCCAGCAGAGCAATTGAGTTTTTGTCTTATTTGCCTACCTTCCACCTTGGGCCCCATATCCCCATTGTATACATGTAGAGGGGCAGATGAGTGTGCAGACTTATGCACACACCTGCCCCAAATTTAACATCGATGTCTGCTAATTTGAATGAATGATTGAGGAAATTAATTTAAAACAAAGTGCATGGTTCTAAATTGCCTTGCAATCAAGATATGTCAATCAACTGGCAGAATGGGAGAAACATCAATGGGAGAATCAGTTTTTAACAGATCTAACTCTGAATCTACAATTCTGGTTGAAACTATTTTCTCTACTATGTACAACATGTACCATAGAGTCATTCCATTTTTTTTCAATGTCTGATTACTTTCCTCTGGTGTCTTACTTATTTGTGTGTATTCATCCTTCCCATTCTGATCCCCTCCAATTCCTTCTCATTCTATACCTGTTATAGGACTAAAAGCATATACCGAATGAAAACACATTATTTCTGTATCAATTGGATATAAAAATGTTACTAATTTCTGTATGTAGTAACTTCGTTAATATTCTTTATCAATTATAGGTATACTGGAAGCAATAACAGACATAATCATATATATTTTTATGCTTACCATAAAAAAAGGCAAGAGAACCAGAAAATACAGTGTACACTTTTTCTCCATCATTAAGCCAAAATGAAATATGCTGTATAACATAAACTGCAACAGAAAATAAAAGAAATATAATTCATCAATATTTATGAAATAAATGTAGATGATTCTCAACAGAAAATTTATTTTAACACTACACAATAATTCAATAATTTTACTTTAAAGATTAGATAAATCATTTTTTTAAGACAATGTCTCACTCTGTCACCAAGGCCTAGTGCAGTGTCACAATCTTGGCTCACTGCAGCCTGGACTTCCCAAGTTCAAGCGATCCTCCCTCCTCAGCCTCCCAAGTAGATAGATTACAGGTGAGCACCACCACACCCAGCTAATTTTTGTATTTATAGTAGAGACGGGGTTTCACCATGTTGGCCAGGATTACAAGTGTGAGCCACCCTGCCCAGCAGATTAAAATAGATTAAAACTGCAAATGTTTAAGAGCATTATGGTGTCAAATGTTTAAGAGCATTATGGTGTAAAATGTTAAGGAGCTTATAAATACATTTTAATTTAATTTAATTAGACTTACAAACAGAAAAACTTCTTATAGATAGATAGATAGATAGATAGATAGATAGATAGATGATAGATAGATAGATAAGTAATTAGAAAACAATTTGCATTTTTTGCCTTTACCAAAATTGGGATCAAATTATAAAGGTATTACAATAGAGAGTTTTTCATGGACATAAAATATTTTGATAGCATATTTTATTATAAAGCTTACCTTTATTTCCTGTAAGTATTCATCTCATTTTCAATTTTCTGACTCTTCAGTAATTTAAGGAAGGAAATTGTTCTCAAACAATTTCTTGAGAATCAACATCTATACATCATTAAAATGTCCTTATAATTTAATAGAAATTATTCTTCACTACTGAAAATCAATTTTTTAAAATTAGGAAATAAAAGATTCCCTAAGTCATCTACATTATTCAAATAAGGTTTCAGAGAATGAAGAGTATTGAATAAAATATTTGTTTGAATATTTTTAATACTAAATACAATTCTGAGCTAATGAAAAATGGCCTCTAAAATGCTACCCACTAGCTTCCTAATTCTAAGAGACAAGAAATGCTGGAGTGTTTTTCCAAATGCTTATACCCTGTGAAGTCCAGGAGCAACCTACTCTGACATATTGTCAGGATGTAGCCATAGAATATAATATTCATTTAACTAAATGATATGGTTTGGCTCAGTGTCCCCACCTAAATCTCATCTTGCAGCTCACATAATTCCCACGTGTTGTGGGAGGGACCCGGTGGGAGATAAATGAATCATGGGGTGGGTCTTTCCACTGCTGTTCTCCTGATAGTGAATAAGGCTCACAAGATCCGATGGGTTTAAAAACGGGAGCTTCCCTGCACAAGCTCTCTTCTCTTGTCTGCTGCCATGATGTGATGTGCGTTTCACCTTCCACCATGATTGTGAGGCCTTCCCAGCCATGTGAAACTGTAAGTGCATTAGACCTCTTACTTTTGTAAATTGCCCAGTCTTGGGTATGTCTTTATCAGCAGCATGAAAATGGACTAATACAATGAACACGCAAACAGTGTTTTTAAAGGAGAGAAAAAATTTCCAATCAAGAGATATTTGCCACTGAACTGTAAGCTTAGATTTAATTTTGTTAGGAAACTAGTAATGATTTTATGACAGGGCTAATTTGGGAAAAATAATTATAAAAACCTTTTTTACGTGTTCACAGGTTTTGCTTATTATTTTTATGACATTCAATGAGAGCACACCATTAATTGTCACAGAATTTGTGCCATTGCTAGCCCTCGCCAATGACTCACCTAGAAGTTGTAGCAATCTTGTTTTATAGCAACCTTGTCAAGTTGTAGTTGACAAATTGAAGTTTGTAGCAGTCTTGTCAAGTTGTAGTAGTTTTCTTTTTAGTGGTAGCAATCTTTCGAATATTGTTTTCTCTTCTATCGGCTAGTATGGGTTTTTATTATTAGACGATCTTGAGAAAAATATAACCAAAATACCATGAATCATTGTATTAATTTTAATAAAAATAGTGCTGTTATAGACAGAAAACAATGAATCAGTTTCTTTAATTCAGTAATTAATAAGTTAATATTTTAGTTTTTATTACATTTTACCATGAGAAAATTTAATTTCCCAATACTTACATGCACAATTGTCTCCAGACTCAAATCACATTTTCTCTTGGATCATATTTGACATTGTCTTTAAGAATTTCTTAAATTCAGGGGTCAAGACCTGAAATATTGATGAATGTAATAATTTAATATTATGCTAATGACCAAAATTATTTCCATGATAAATTAAAAACTTCAAAGAAAATACTACTACTGAGATCATATTTTTATTGAACAATTCCAACTTTTAAAAGCCTCTTTTGCTTACAATATATTTGAGTTATTATATAGCATTATCATACTCACAGCATGTGATGTTTCAATATGAATTATAGATCTATATTATGAGAACACACTTGGTCTAGAAATGTACATATTTTCTATGAGTAAATAATTTTTAAAGAGTAATTATGTCATTTGCACTTGAAAAATTGTTGATTTTAGATATTTACATTTTTTTCATAGAATTACTAAAATGTTTTCCTTAGGCATTTATAAGTTAGATAAATATTTCTTTATTTATTGTATCTATAGTCATATAATTCCACAAATCATTCTAAATTATACTGCCTTTAAAAATAAATTTTGTGTTTTAATCTTCTCAGTGGAGCTTTAATTATTATCAAGTATTAATAGCAAGGTGAAAGAAAGAAGAGTTGTTTTGTTTTTGGTTTTGATTTTTGTACACATTTTTTGTGGAAGAGTTGAAAATAGTTAACAGATACAGTAACTCCTAAAACTCTCCTTATCATATTAATGATAATTTACTAGGATTTCTGTTAAAGAACAAAAAATTAAAGCAATTTACAATTCATTATTAGACAACACTCTTACATGCACATTTCACCTGGAAATGTGAAAGGGAATGATACTGGACACTTTACAGATTTGTTGTGACCATTAAATGATTTTGACTATATTGTGGAGCCCTGAAAGTTCCCAACTCATGGCATACTCTTAGCTAAGTTCTATTTCCCATGCAATTTCATCTAACCTAATGAAATGCCAACCTATTCAGCTTTATTTGTTAGATTAATATAAAAATTTACTTTATAGATTCTATATACAAAATCACTTCTATATTTATGAACAGATATATTTTATTTTAAATTGATTATTTTAAACAATATCACATTCTTTATAATTATTCATTTTGCAAAACTATCATTTAATCCATCCCTAAATATAAAAAAGTAATTAATTTTTGTATTCATGGTTTTATATAGGCAAAATTGCTTTTGCAAATCACTATTTGGTGTTTAACATAGTACCTGACACAACCTGAGTGCTCAAGAAATTTTTGCTAAAGAAATAAGAGATTCAATACTAAATAAATGATTGATTAATAGAGATTTAAGGATTCTTTCTGATGGGCTAATTTCTTTCTGATTGTCTGCACTTTATAAATATATCATACTTTTCTCTATTACTTCTTTTTTTTTTTTGAGAAAGAGTCATGCTCTCGCTCTGTACCCCAGGCTGGAGTGCAGTGGCACGATCTTGGCTCACCGCAATCTCCGCCTCGCAGGTTCAAGAGATTTGCCTGCCTCAGTCTCTCGAATAACTGGTGTTACAGGCGCCCACCACTGTGCGTGGCTAATTTTTGTATTTTTAGTAGAGATGGGGTTTTACCATGTTGGCCAGGCTGGTCTCAAACTCCTGAGCTCAGGTGATCCACCCGCCTCCGCCTCCCAAAGTGCTGGGATTACAAGCGTGAGCCACCATGCCTTGCCTCTATTACTTCTTTAATAATCACTAGTATGTTTCTTAGTATGAATGAAGATAGATAGTAACAAGTTAATGTGGTAAACTCAACCATTTTATCCCTAAATATATAGAAACCAATGAAGCAGAGCTCACATTTCTGAAGTTATCACATTTTTCCAACTAGAACTTAAAGTATAATTTGTATTAGGAAAGTTACAACAATATCCCAAACCAGCTAAGCATAGCAACTCTTTTTTTCAGATATATTTTATTTTAATATTTGGTCATAATTTTGTTACAAATGTTTGTTGTTTTTTATTAGATGGAGAAACTTACATCAATTTTCATTTTTTCAGGATGGTGGGGACACTGGGCAATCTAACTGAATATTTTATTTAAGTAAATTTTAAAGAACTAAAGTATGACAAAAAGCCTTTTGAATTAAACTATAGTTTGATCTTCCTTTGATTAACTTTCTTTATCTACTAATTTATTGGAATGTATGACTATTATTAGTAATGTATCTATTTCCCTTGCAGATATGGTTTCATATCTGATTTATCTTTGCATCCTTTGTGACTGACAGTTAACAAATGTTTACCGTATACATGAATGAGTAAATGAATTAAAACATGAACCAGTAAAGTACTTTAGGATCCTAAAGTCACAATCAAGAACACTGATCATAACTACTAATTGTAATTTATTTTATTAGAAAGTTTTAGATAGTGTTTGAATATGTACTGACAATGAAACTTGTGGGGATGTTTCTTATATCTACAAGTCTACTTTCTTACAAAATAAAATCCTGAAAACTATTCAGTTTTGAATTTTGTGATTACTTACATGTTAAATAAACAGTAGTTTTCTGTACTGCATTTGGAAGACATAAAGGTTAAGCCACATTTAGGGCATTGTAGTACATATTTAAGATATTAGTAGTTCATATTTTTCTGAATAAAAGTATATATATTTAAATATGCTAGTAACAATGTAAATAAATATTATTCTATTTAAAAATCAGATGTTTTACCAAATAATTTTTTAATGATTTACACATGAGTCAGGATTAAATTACCTTTAATATGCACATGAACTCCAAATATTGAGGGGCAAAGTGCTTCAAAAGTCATGTTTGAAGGTTTTCCAAACCCCACATATTTGAAACACATTTCATCCAACATTACCATTACTTTTGTTGCTTATCTAATAGGCTTCAAAATCAGAGTTCCAAAAAGTATCTTAGTGAAATATCTCTTAGTGGTAACTAAATCATCCTGACATCAATAATTAAAAAGTATTCAACTCACAAAATATTTATTAATGCAAATAATTCCACTTTTATAGCTTTCCTTCTTTACCCTATTCCCTAATGATCTGGAAATTGTGCTACTAGGAATAAGGTGGTATTTTTCACTGTGTAAACTTGTGTATTTCTAATCAAGGGGGCAGGTGTATGGCCCCTGGGTTTGTCAAAGATGGAGCAGCAAGTTTAGGTTAGCAGCCATTTAAACACATAGTGGGCACCTGCACACTCCATGAGATCTAGCAATGACCAAATCATTTGGTAATGCAATTCACTTGAGTCATCTACTTTGCAAAGGACCTATCAAAGTTTCCTTGCCAGCAGACACATGTGGTGAGAGGTAGTTATGGAGGAATCATCCCTTTCACCAAGAGGTCTCAAATTCCATAATAGATGAATCATGGTAAGGCATGTGCATAATGCCATTGCAAATATAGCTGAAAGTCAACTTAGATAGACTCTCATACTGGGAAATGAAATGATGACATTGTTCTCAGGAGAAGTATGTTTAACTGTAATCCTTGGTTTCAGTTCACTGGTTCTCTGCATACTGCCTTTAGTTGGCTGATTCAGCAAGTACTTCTCTCTATATATTTAGCTTTTTCTAAATATATCTTCACTAAAATACAATTGATGCTAGTTAACCAAAGCTGCTAAGCAAATCATTTTTAATCTCTTTCAGATCTTGTTAAATTATTTACTGATAATTGAACTGCATGTTACATCATGAAATATAATAGTTTCCATTTAATTTTGAGGAGAGACCAAGCAAATAATGAAAAGAGGTCAAGTTAAGTGATTAAGCCAGCCAGAGAATTTTTCCATGTGTTCTAAGGTTTGTTCAGTAGGAAAAGAACTTCAGAGTTGTGAAAGCTCTAATTTATACTGTTAAGTAAATTTGTAATCATACTGGCACTGCTAGTTGTTACTGGCATTTTCTCTTCAAGAGCTGCTAGTCTCAGAGTTCCTATAAGTACTATTTTATTTTCCTTTTTCAAAATTAAACAAAGTGGTTTATTACTAGAAATGAGATAATTTTCTTTACTATGCAAAAATAATTTTAAAAGCCCTTTATTTCAAAATGTTTTCCGTGCTTTGGCCCCCAACATCTTCAACATTAAAATAAAAATGATATATTTCATCACAAAAAGAACTGTGAAAAATAAAAATGTCTTAAAATCTGAAATAACTTTTGAAATATTACTGCCTAGTCACTCAAAAATTTATGTAACTTACAATTCTGGTTTTATTTCTTAATATATTATACACCTACCAAGACAATTTTCCCAAATTCCCTCCAAGACAATTTTCCCAAATACTTAAATTTTAAGAGGGCAATCTTCTCGACATGCAATAGTGTAAAAGCATGTTTTATTGTGCATAAGCATTAGAAACCAATGTGACTTAATCAACACTTATAAGAACACAAATAAACATAAATCCTGAACATGCATACCAGTACCTTGCAAGCCTATTTCTTATTTTCTAAAATGTGTATTATTCCTATACATACTTTCCATTAATTTATGTTTCTTTATAATAATTCTTATTTTTCATTGAGTCACCTAGCCCTAATATTGAAAGTGTATGTTCACTCCAAGATTAAGAAAAATAATAACTTAATCTTCTGTTTCTGTATTTTTGAAATAACTTCGATTTTTACAGGCTCTAAACCATACTCTGTTTCTCATTTATGTATCCATTCACTAAAAGTTGGCTAACAGAAGTACTTTCTACACATATTTAATTTGCCATAAGGTTCACCAACCTGAACCTTTGTGTGAGTAAAGTTGAGCTATGTCCTATATATTACATTACATGCTTTCCCTTACTTATGGCATATTAAACAAGCTACGTATCTCTTGAATCAAAACAAGGAATAAACACTCTACTCCAATCCCAGAGTTCCACACCTGCATGACAAATGGAAACTTATTTCAATCATTCTACACAATCTAAAAAATGTCAAAGTTCAAGAGCCTAGTTAACTTATTTTTCTCACTGCTTATTTTTGGAAAACCTAAGTCTTTGTGCTAGAATTGTTGTTGCAATTTACTATCTTTACTTCCAATAGAGTCATTTTATTATTTTTTATTTTTTTTAGAGACAGGATGTCACTCTGCCCCAGCTGAAGTGCAGTGGTAGGATCATAGCTCACTGGTGCCTTGAACTCCTAGTCTCAAGTAATCCTTTCACTTTGGTTCCCCGAATTGTTGGGATTACAGGCTTGAGCTCCTGCACCTGGCCTCCAATAAGGTATGAAAAAGAAATTCCGGTGTAAGGTTTTAGTGCCCACTTCAACCTAGGTTGGAATGTCACTCACACTTTTAATATATAAAGCAGTTAATAAAATAAAACATAAAGTATCTTCATTTTCCTGAAGACATGTTACTGATAAAAGATTATAACTCAAGCTGTATGTCCTCTTTAGGATGTCATTTGAGTCATGAATTATTTTTTAAGCTATTGAGTGAGCAGGTGCCAAATCACTGATGTAGTACACACCATGTCCTCAAAGTGTGAGGTTGTGGGCCACCTGCATCAGAATCACTCCCAAAACTTGGTGAAAATGTTAAAATGGCCAGGCCCCACCAAGGACCCTCTGGAACAGAACCTTTTGGAGAAGAATTTAGGAATCTGCCTGTTTAGTAAGCACCCAGATAAATTCTTGGCCTGTTATACTTGGGGAAGCACAATATAAATACTTTATTCTCACTGGGACATGCCGAAACCTGAACACATTTGTATTTCACTGTTTCTAGGTACTAGCCAGACTATTTTAAAAGCAACTATAAAATATAAATCAAGCAAAATATTCTGCAGTATTCCCAGGCATTATTAATGTCACAGAACTCCCAAAGCAAGTTATTCAAATATCTATTTTAAAACATACCATGTAATCTTATAATTATTTCTTTATGTGTCTCTGCCATGAGACTGTGAGCACAGTAAGAATGGGGCAGGCAGCGTATTCATCTCCGGGGTGACACACCCTAACAAAGTGATCGCATAAAGAGGGTATACAGAAAGTGTTTTTAAAGTAGATTGCTTATAAAATAAATTTAATCAACTTGAAGAAACGTGATGTTTTTAGTTATTCCTAACCCTTTCAAGCCTATTATAATTTTCTGAGTCATAAAAAAAGACCACTGACTCGGTTCTACTCCAAAAATTTCTGATTCAGGTTATCTTGCTTGGGGACCAGGAACAAGCAGTTTTTCAAGTTTCCCAGGTGATTTTAATATATAGCTAGGGTTGAGGATAAATGGAATAGATAGACGATTCATGTGGCAGGCAGAATGATAGGCATACAAAACTTTCCATGCCCTATTCACCAGAATCTTTGATTACAGCTATGATTTAGGTTATGGATCTTAAAATAGAATGATTGACCTAGGTTATCTTGAATTATCCAGGTTAGTTTCAAATAATAACTTGAGCTCTTAAAAGAAGAAAAGAAAGGGTGAAGGGTCAAAGAGATGCAGCACAAGGGGAAGCAGAAAAGATGAAAGCATGAGAAAGAGTTGATTCCTTGTTGCTGACTGCTGTGGAGCCCACATGCAAGGACTGGAAAGTGGCCTCAAGCCAGCAAGGAAATGGGGACTTCAGTCCTACAACCACAAGGAATTGAATTCTGCCAACAACCTGAATGAGTATGGAGGCAGGTTCTCCCCCAGAGTCTACAAAAGGGAATGCAGCCCTGCCATTACTTTATTTTGACCATGTAGCACTTGAAACAAAGAAACAAGCCAAGGCAACAGAACTGACCAATAGAACTGTGAGGTAGATAGTAAATAAGTGTTGTTTTAAGTTACTAAATTTATGGTCATTTGGTACAGCTAGGATAGAAAACTAATAAAAATCCTTACCTGACAAAAATTACATTTTCCATCAAAGCAAAGTAGTAACTCTGCTTGCCAACTAGCCAGTCATTCCTCTTAACCTTACAATACATTCATCCTCCTGCAAGACAATCCCATTAGCTAGAAGTGTTTCTTCTAAGCTGCTTCTAAATTGCTGTGTAATTTTAAGAAAATCAACCCAACTATTTTCTGCTTGGTTTACTCAACTAGATTATGAGTATAAAACTTGATCGTTAATTGAGCTTCCTGTTTTCTGTTGCATACTTATTAGAAGACACACACTAAAGTCAAAGAAACATATCTTTAATGCCAGTTCTTATACATTTAAACTCTCAACTGATTTTCTAACCTGAAAATTTGCATAAAAGTAGTGGCTGTTTTTAGAAGTTTAATGTGACCAGTAAATGAGATAATGCCAATCAATGCCTGGCTAAATCAATGTTGCCTATAACTTTTATCATAGCTCACCTTGTCGGATTATTTTAAGTGTTAAATTACATGATAGATATAAAAAACTTGCTTAATAATAAATACACAATAAGCATTAGCTATTGCTATTTTCTGTGTCCCTCTATAATTCTGTTAGTCGTGGCAGTAATAATGTTGGCTGAACAAACCAGGCAAATCCAGCATGCAAATTGTGACTTGGCCAAAGTCACAAAGATGCTTAGGTCTGACTCCAAGCTCAGAACTGAGGTTTTCTGACCTTAAATTTCTACCCTTTGCCCTGTATCATACTGACTCGGACAATGGAGTTGTTTATTTGCATAAAGCGAAGGACACATTTCTGTTTTGCTTATTCAGTTATTTTGCTTAACCACCAGTTTTCTCATTACATATCACTTGTACTCATCAAACACATTTATACTTTTTCCCAACAATTTCTTCTTTTCATTCCTTTTCTTAGCAATGTCATATTCAATCCTTTTACAAAGCTTACATTAATAAATGGCTTGACAACTCATACTTGCCATTCTGGCAAGGTCCCAAAATAAAAACACATGTACTGTCTCGTTTTCTAGCACTTTAAAAAATGCATTTTAGGTGCAGCGCACCAGCATGGCACATGTATACATATGTAACTAACCTGCACATTGTGCACATGTACCCTAAAACGTAAAGTATAATAATAATAATAATAATAAATAAATAAATAAATAAATAAAATGCATTTTAAATGAAGAAAACTTCTTCTAGAAATTAAATTTTTTATCCCACCCTATTTATTGAGCATCTACTTTTACCTAGTTTGGTAGGGTGAAGGAAGTGGGATATAAGTTCAGATTCCTGCCCTCGATAAAAGTATTTATCAAGTTGGAGAACAGTATTTTACTGCTTTTGAGGCTTACTTCATTGATTTCAAACACTCTCCATGGAACTCATTCATGAGGTTCTAGCGAGGGATGATTTTATCAACATTAAAACAGGAAGTTAGTGTCTTCCTCAGTCCTACCTCTGTCATTCATTGAACGTGGGCAAATTCCATGCCTTCCCAGGTGTTTCCTACTCATCAAACAAAGCATTAGGGTAAAAGGATTAAGCCTTGGGTAAGAGTTCAAAATTTATACAAAAAGAAAAAAATGATTGTTATATAGAAACAGTTTTTACTCCAAGTAACCTAAAGCCAAAATAGCCTTAAAACCAAATCTCTCCTGACACTGTTTTGTTGTTGTTGTTGTTGTTGTTCTTGTTGTTGTTTTTCCTGTGGCTCAGGAAGATTTTGTGTATGTCTCCTACTACCTAATAGCTCAGGGGAAAAAGTGGACCATTTGGCTAATTTTTCTTTCATTACATGAGAATTCAGGGAAAACATATCTAGGCCAAAAAAAAAAAAAAAAAAAAGTAAAGAAAAAAATCACTTATCTTGCTCTCACCTCTTCATATACTGCCTCGTTTTAGAGCTATTCTTACTTTGGAAAGGCCATTCGAGAAAAGTCTAGTTCTCTCTTCTCCACTGCAGAAAGTCCAAATTAGAAAAGCAAGCACACTTCTTCATTAGCCCCCTCTCCAGATGTCTCCGAATGGAAGCTGGTAAGTTCATGTACCCTAAGCTAAACTTATTACCATCATCATTGGAACAGGCTTAATGCTCATAGGACTAGAAATTAACATTTTCTGAATTTTTGCTACGTTGAGTTTTTATCTTCTTTGCATTTAAGAGAAAATCACTAAGCCAAGACTTTTAAATATACAGAGTAACAGAAATTATAAGACACATTAAAAAATGATTCAACAATGCCTAAACTCAACAAAGTAATTTAAAAAAAGAAAATTATTACATTTAAGCCCTTAAATTCCTATGGATGACCTGGTATAGAAATTGCCAATTTTTAAAAGTCATCAAAAATTCTCATGAAAACTTCTAGAAAGTATTTTATTTTTGAAGAGATGCCTAAATTTAATTGTAACTATTAAAATCCACATTAAAATTCATATATAAGGAAGCATATATTGTTAATATTGTCTCACTGGTTAATGATACAGTTTTTCTTTTTCCAGAGAGATACTGAAATTTTTAAAGTAGTATCCAACTGCTATTTAATAATTCACATAATGAAGGGATGATGTCTAATACCAGTTACAAGTAGAAACAGTAGTTGTACTGGTTATAAATATGAGTTAGACTTCTTGTTTTTAAAATCCAACTCAGTCACACACTAGCAAATTAAACAACTTCTTTAAGAATAGTTTTCTTTTCTGCAAAATAACTCCTACACCAGAAAGCCATTGTAAAAATAAAATTAGATAATATAAACTTCTTAGAACGCACTAAATATGACATTATACCACATTAAAATTTTTGTAAATATAAGTAAGCTTATTATACATATTTTCATTTATTTGCCGTAATTTCAGTAACACTGTATGTGGAAAACTAACTGTATTTCAAGGTGGTGGTCACATGCATCTTGAGTTTTTTTTATCTTCTGCAGAAATAATATGGTTCTTTCTTTATTCTGTCATTTAAGTAGTTATGAAAATATCAAATAAAGTGAATTGTAAGTATATTCCCAGATAGGATATCAATCTAGTTAATATAACTGCACAATTACTAATACTGAGCCTATATATAACCCAAAGCTCTAGCAAATTTTTTATAACATTGTAATCAAATATGGACTTCTTAAAGAATATAATGCTAAGTCAATTAAAAATAAGACATAAAACCTCCCAAATTTTACTTTAATTTTTTCTTTTTTATTTGTATAAATTTAAGGGGTATAAGTGCACTTGTATTGCATGAATATATTGCGTAGTTTTGAAGTCTGGGCTTTTAGTGTAACCATCACCTGAATAATATACATTGTACCCATTAAATAATTTCTTATCCCTCAACCCAGCTACAACCCTCCCACCCTTCTAAACCACCAAGGTTTATTATTCCACACTCTATGTCTTTGTGTATACATTGATTAGCTCCCGCTTATAAGTCTGAACCTACAGTATTTGACTTTTTGAGTTGTTTCACTTATTTTAAATTGGCTATAATAGCCTTTCCTAACACTGTACTGGAACAACAAAAGAAAACATTGACTCTATGCTTACTTGCTTATTTGATGAACATTCCAGATTGAACAGTTGAATAACTATTAAAGAGATAATGTTGTGATTAAGTTTGGGACTTCACTTTACACTGTAATGTACTTACTCACGGGACTAATTTTCCCATTGTGGGCATAATTAGCCATTTTCCGGTGATTTTGGTCACCCTCTTTTTATTTGAAAGAGGCAAGCGGCCAAATCTCAGCCCAATTAGTAAAAGGTGGAAGGGAGCCTGAAAAAAATGCTTTGTACTTGATGGAACACTCTCCCTCCAGGAGATCTAATATGGAAAGAATTAACTGCTCAAAGAGCACTGAAACAAAACACATCTTTCCAGCTCTTTGGAATAAGAGCTTTATACCTATTTTCCTTCCACAAAGTCAGGAGTCAAATGCTATGTGAAAACATGTTTTGTTTTGTTTTTCCCACCAACAATAAAATCAGAAAATATATAATTCTGCTATAATTTTAAGTTGCATACCAGTCCATAAGCAAAGTTATGATATTCTTGTTACATTGAGCTTTCCAATCATTCTCAAAATAAAATTTATATAGAACCTACTAGCACATTCCAACTTTTAGGAGGTAGAGGAACTCTGTTGATACTGTCTGTTTAGCACATCTTCTTTATTGCCCTTAATAAAATGAACCTTTTTCCCTATGGAGAATCCATTCTCTCTGGTTCAAGTAAGACCTCCCTCTTGATCACTGAAGTAGGAACTGATTGAAATCTGGTCAGACTAGCACAATCCTCTGATTAAATTTAGCTTGGTCATGGACATGTGTGGTCCAACCAACACCACTGGAATTCTCCCTGGGACATTTGTATTGTTGTTATTAGGGAAGCTTTTTCTTTCTGCTGGGGTTGCAAAGCAAGTAGGGCATGAATATCAGACAATTCTCATGCATCCTTCCTATCATACAGAGAAAATGTTTAAAAGTGCGGTCAAGTGAAGGCAGTTAGCTGAGAGCTGAGGATTGGTGGAGAATCCAATAACGTTAGAGCCCTTTAATTTGGCCATATTTGAAGGCAGATACAATTCTAGAAATCCTCACAAATTAGCCATTAAATTACGATTTATGCCTAACTGATTTATTTGGAGCAGTGTAGTGGAATAATCACTATGTGTGGAATAAGAAGGCTCCATTTTGCATTCTGATTGTGATTGAATGCCCTGAATAGTCTTAGGTTAGTCACTTTGCTGGGTCTTCATTTCCTGACGTGTAAAATGAGATGGCTTCAAGCACCTTTTCATCTTGTAATCTAGATATTTACAGATTGTTTTCTTTTTCACAAAAGAAGAACATCATTGTTTACACCCAAAGCACATTCCATGCCCAGCCAATAGGAGTTCAAAACTGACTTTTTTATCCAAATACATCTATGGAGTAATTGTTTTCTAAAGATGAAATCGTCTTAGCAGTATATGCTCTTGGATAATCCACAACTAATATGTACCTATGGCGAGATATTCATACCCAGCTCAAAAAGTAAACGCAACTCTTAGAGTAAAATGTTTGTCACCTCGGGTTAGGCAATGGCTTTATAGATATGACATTGAAAGCTAAAGTGACAAAAAACAAGTAAATTAGATGACACATAAATTATAAACTTTGTGTTCAAATTATACTATCAAGAAAACGAACAGACAACACACAGAATGGGAGAAAAAAATTGCAAATCACATATTTGAAAGCGACTTATATCTAGAATATACAAATAAAGCTTACTGCTCAATAACAAAAAGAAAAACAACCCAATTAAAAAGTGGGCAGAGAAGATATGGAGTCAATCTAAGTGTCCATCAGCAGATGAATGGATAAAGAAAATATGGTATAGACACAAAACAGAATACTATTCAGCCATAAAAAAGAATGAAATCTTGTGGTATCATGGATGAGCTGGAAGGACATTATGTTATGTGAAATAAGCCCAGAAAAGAAAGATGAATACTGTATGTTCTCACTCATATGCAGAAGCTAAAAAGTTGATCTCATAGAAGTAGAGTAGAATGGTAATTACGGGAGTCTGGGGTGGGTGGCAGGGAGAGAGTGATATGGAGAGAATGGTAAAAGAATACAAAATTACAGCTAAATAGGAGGAATAAGTTCTGGTGTTCTATAGACTGTGGAGTAAATACAGTTAAAAATAATTTATATTTTCAAATAGCTAGAAGAGAAGATTTTGAATGCTTTGAACACTAAGAAACAATATAAGTTTGAGGTAATTGATATGCTAGTTAGTCTAACTTGATCACTACACATTGTATGTATTGATATCACCCCACAAATAGGTACAATTATTATGTGTCAATTTTTTTTTAAAAATTGATGGGCAAAGGATCTAACAAACACTCAATAAGCTCATGAAAAAGATGTTCAATATTTTTAGTCATTAGGAAAATGCAATTCTAACCCATAATAAAATACCACTTCATACCCACTAGGATAGATATAATAAAAAAGAGAGACAATAACAAGTGTAAGAAAGAATATGGGAAATTATAACCATCATATATTGCTTATAGGAATGTAAAATAGTGTAACCATTGATAAATGCCTTAGTTGTTTTTCTAAATGTTAAACATAGAGTTACTATATGACCCAGCAATTCCACTTTTAGGTATAAACTCAAGAGAAATAAAGACAGATATCCAAACAAACGCTTACACATGAATATTCTTAGCATCATTTATAATAATTAAAAAGTGGAAACAGCTCAAATATTCATCAATTTGTGAATGGACAAACAAAATATGATATATTCCCTACAATGAAATATCATCTGGCAATAAAGAGGAAGTAGTACTTAATGCATGTTACCTACAGCATGAATAAACCTTGTAAACATTATGCAAAGTGAAAAAAGACAGTAAAAAAAAGAAACATATTATATGATTCCCATTTATATGAAATATCCAAAATAGGCAAATCTATAAAGATGGAGGAGCTATTAGGGGTTACCTAGGACTCAGGGAGTGTGGCAATGGAGAGTGATTGCTAATGGGTACAGGGATTTTATTCAGAGTAATGAATGTGTTCTAAAATGATAGTTGTACTATCTTGAGAATATATACAAACCATTGAATTGTATTCTTTTTTCCGTTATATTTTAGGCTCAGAGGGTATATGTGCAGGCCTGTTACATGG
The DNA here is from genome assembly GCF_028885655.2 of Pongo abelii. NCBI lineage: Eukaryota > Metazoa > Chordata > Mammalia > Primates > Hominidae > Pongo > Pongo abelii. Next base: position 90,305,720 of record NC_071996.2, read on the forward strand.
GTGTATTGTGCAATGCTGAGGACTGGGCTTCTAATGATTCTATTGCCCAAGTAGGGAACATATTGAATTGTACACTTTAAGTGAGTGTACTCATGAAGTGTATGGGTATATGATTTATAGCTTAGTAGAGCTGTTTTTAAAAAAGTAAATGCCAAAAGGCCATGTGTATCTAAGGAGAGACTTAATGCTGATCATTTAGTCTTCTCTCTCACCTCTCCTGCCTTCTTTAGTTAAGGGACAGATGATATTCACATTGTAAAACAAAACATATCGACCAAAGAACCTGCCTAGCTAACACAGCATATCATGCATGTAAACTCTGAATTGCTCCTTCAGTTGGATACATTATTTCATGTTCAACAACAAATTAATTCTATTTTATATATACAGAACTGTTTTTATTTGAAAAACATACATTTTTCTTGAAATTTATTTTCAACAACTAATTTTTAATTTATGCACAAAATATTGTCTTTCCTTTGATAAATAAATTTAAGTTTATAAAAATAACCATCATACATAGTTAGATCTATATACATACTTAGAAAATTTCTATATACATACTTAGGGAAAAGATCTGTATACATACTTAGAAAATTTCCCTTAATTTTAGATAGGATCTATGATTGTTTATCTTTTTCTCCTGTCAGTGATTTCACTTTACAGATTTTAATTTCTTATAGGAGTGGAGCACTGACAATTTACATACAAAAATGTAGATATTTTATTATATTTGTGATTTCTGATATTTTAATTGTGTTATTACAAATAGAAACATCAAAAATACAAGAGAAATATTAGCAAGAAAAAATGTTGAACTTTGGTTTATTCTTGGAACTTGACCTAGGTTAGAAATTTTGCATCCGAACTATACTCCTTCTATGGAGCTATTACATGGTGAAAGAAAACTAAAGATGGAAAAAAGAAATCAAGGAAAGAAGGAAGGAAGAAAGGAAGAAGGGAAGGAAGGAAGAAAGGAAGAAGGGAAAGAAGGAAGAAGGGAAGGAAGGAAGGAAGGCAGGAAGGAAGGAGAAAAATCAATATGTGTGTCTCAGGTAAATGCACACTTTAAAAAATTGTTATTTTTATGAAAAGCAAATAAAATGTTGATATACTAAAATTTGTTTCTCTGGTGTGTCTCAATTTCTTACAAATACTAGATATAACTCCGTCTTAGTACCTTTTACTATATTAATATATTCATTCATTCAAACATTTATTTAAAACCTCATATGTTCCAAAAGTTATATTAAGTTCTAGGGATCCAGAAATGCTAAAATTTCTGTTTTCAGAGATACTTAAAACTTTGTAGGAGTAGAATGATATGTAAAAATATGAGTAATAAAGTATTATAGGTACTCAATTAAATTTTATGTGTCTAATTGATCAGCTGGAATGATGCATTTTACATGGAGGAAGTATGTTTGTGAGTGTGTGTGTGTGTGTGTATGTGTGAGAGAGAGAGAGAGAGAGAGAAAGAGAGAGAGACATCTATGTAGAGAATATGATACTTTTGTGGAGTGTGGACATACCAGGTGCTTGAGAGATGCAGGATACATGAGATGAGAGATGAGGCTTTCCAGTAAGACAGAAAAGAAAATTAATGGTACTTTCTGCTGTATTGAGGAGTTTTGATTTAATGCTCTAGGATAGATATTTTCATTTTGAATATCTACTCTGATTTACTGGTAGTGGCAGCCAGAACTGCTACACTGAGCAATGTTAAAGTTAATCTAGTCCAGTGAATCAGAAAGAGTCTCCTGATTCATTAACGATGTCTGCCATGGCAGTATCCTGAAAAGGAATGGCATGTATTCCATGTATTTGCTAATGCTGTTGCATAAAATGAATAATAATTGTAGGAAAATTATGCAGTAGAGCCATATGACAAGATTTTCATTTTAGAAATATGAAATATGATGGTATTTGGAGCTGGGGCTTTTGGGAGATAATTGGGTTTAGACGAAGTGATGGGATTAACATCCTTATGAAAAGAGAAAGAAAGAGATAGGCAATCTCTCTCTGCATGCATGCACCAAGGAGAGACCATATGAAGTTACAACCTTGAACAGGGTCCTCACCAAGAATCCAACCATGCTGGCACCCTAATTTCAGACTTCCATGCTCCAGAAATGTAAGAAATAAATGTTTGTTGTTTTACCCACCAAGTCTATGGCAATTTGTTACAGAAGCCTTAAACTGGTGTGATGCAGAAAAATATTTAAAAGTCAGAGTTATTTTAAAAGGTTTCATGTATAAGGATGTGAGAGCTTGGCAAGTGCAAGTAAAAAGTAAATGGATTCCTGAAATTCAATCGTGGGTATCTGAGTGGGTTCCAATCACTACTATAGAGAATACCATAGAATAAAATGGGTGGTGGGGAAATACCTGAGTGCAGTTCTCACATCTCGAAGAAAAAATTGTCCAGGAGGATTTTTCTGCACAGTTCTGTAGATCAGCAAAGGAGGGCCTTGAAATAGAAGTTTCACACCCATCCTCATAGGACACATTTGCAGTTAAAGAAAGGTGACATTTTGTTTGGAACGGCAGTGTATGCTAAAACATGTATTGGAATTGAATTATAACATATTTCAAAACATTCGTGTTTAAGGAATTCTAAGTTAGTAACAAGGTGAACTGGATAAAGGGTAGAGTTTGCTGGGTACAAGGAACTAAAAGTACAAAGGCATGGGTACAGAAGTGAGCACAGCTGTGTAACTAGAGGTAAAAGGACAGGCCTGTGAGAAACTTGAGGTCTTTGGGGAAATTAATGAGTGGAAACCTGGAAATGTGACTTCAGACATTTGCTAGACAAAGTACCATGAAGCACTCTATGAACTGCTGTAATTTTACACATACCAAACACAGCTTATTTTTAATCATTTACTACTGTGACTAAGTCTGGGTTATAATGTAAAAATAGATCTTCCAGTGCAAAAGAAGTTGCACAGGAAGGAGCTCCTTGCTGAATTAAGCTGTGCTTAAGTGAGAACTGCCGCTTAAGAACAACACGTTCCCTGTGAAAAAAGATGGCAAATCCATTTCAGTGAGCCTAACCTTTACCAAGTGCTATTATCAACGCAATTGTATGTTTTTTCCTGTTTCACAAACATGTTCCCAAAAGACTTTTAAAATAGCTTTCTTTCCTGCTAAATTGTTGTGCCAAGCACTTTTTCTGATTTGCAGCCTTAACTGGACCAGGATGTGTTAAAAAAAAAAATGCCCTGTCACGCTTGGCAGAGTTTAATAGACCTTAACAACAACAGTGGAACATTTTCCTAATGTGACTGTCCCTCCCTCAACGAATCTTAAGACAGTGCATTTTTATCAAAATATAAAATACCCTGAAGAAACTAAAGAAGCAGTAGTGTCTTAAAAAGTTACTCTATTAAATCAAAACATCTAGTGAAAAATCTGTCCACCAAAGTAAGATTTTGTTTTCCTAACAATGAGAAAAATGTCACTACAGAAAATAAAGTTTTTCATAAAAGTTAAAATCATCTAAAAAATTAATGATATGAAATGGTTCCCTAGGTATCTTATAAACACTTTTTTTTTTTTTTTTTTTTTGTAGAAAACACAACCATAACATCCTGAGGTCTATCTTGGTCATTTCAAAATGAATCCCATGCATTGCTGGATTATTTTTCTCAAACTGCAACTTGGCTCATAGTTTACCGTGTGTGTCTGTATTTCCAGTGAGGAGTTTCCTCACTAAATTCTTTCTGAGCTGCAATAACGATGGCAATCTCAAAAGAAAAAAAAAGACGACGAAAGTAAGTAAAAAAGAAACACCATCTGATGGACACTGGTGGAGGCTATGGCTAGAAAACTCACATGAATGAGGCTTTCTGGAGCAGGAGTCAGTATGGGTATGTGAATAGTATGCTGCTTTAGACAGAAGATAACAACAATGAAAAGTAATAGCAGTAGGGACTTGTACCAGAGGAAAAAAAAGATAGAGCAGTAGAAAGCGAGACACAGGGCAGAGAGCACAGGTTTCACACGGAACAGCTCTGGGTTTGGATACTAGGGTTTGGATACCAGCTGTGGAACTGCTGTATTTCCTAACTGGAATGTAGGCAGAAACCTAACCTGTAAGCTTTACCTTCTGTAGCTCTAAGATGGGGAAATACATGTCTCATAAGTATATTGTGGGGGTTAAATGTAATAACCCACACAATTCCATATCACAAGGACTAGGAAGTGATAACTGCTAAGTAAGTAGTGGTCTCTCCCCTGCAGCAGAAATGGAATGTCTTGGTTTGCTTTAATTGGCCTCAGTTAGAAGACTTATAATTTTGAGTAAAATTATATGTGAACATTTAACAATGCCAACTTTCCCAGCTTTCTGTAAAGGAGGCTTTGTGAGCTCATGAACACATGGTAGGATTTTAACATATTTTAGCGTGAATAAGGATGGGCACTGTCTCCAAAATCACTTGTTTTCTCACCAATGCTAATTGTCTCTGTATGCATAACACTCTGCTTTGTTACGGAGTACCTTTTAAATATATATTAACCCTCCCTTCTAAGAGTGGTAATAAACACCAGTGTTAAAGTCTGTCATCTTTTCTCATCATCCCGAGGGCAGTATTGTTAAGGAGGTGAAGACATTTATGTCTTGTCACAAACACAGACTCTAAAATGACTTGCGTATTTGCATTATTACCCTTGATTTTTATTTGTTTAATCAATTCCTAGAGGAAGAGGAAAACCAGTGAAATTGAAGGTGTGGGATTCATTACCTGGAATTAGCAGTAGGTTATTAGTTGGAGATAAATTTGTGCAAGGAGATAAAATGCAAATGGCTGAAACAGAAAGAAAGAAAAGCTTGCAGCCATAAATTAAGCTTAGCAGGAAGTTTGTTAGTTTGGAGGAATGGCTGCTGTGTTCCTGAGATACTTAGCATGCAATAACTAGGGAAATCACTTAAGAAGTTTTGTCCTTATGAAGTACTTCCATTGGACTATTTAAGTCCTTTATGTGTATACCTGTGTTGTCTGTCTGTAGGGATGTGTGTGTGTGTGTGTGTGTGTGTGTGTGCATTTACATGTGTGTATGTTTTAACCATTTGGGACAAGCCAATGTTGTGTCTGTTAATATAAAATAGTACCAATGTGGGGCTCTGAAGCAGTTGGGCTTTATCACCTCACTCAGAATGACTTGTCAAAACTTGACACCAGACCACCAAACCACCATTCCCAACAAACACAAAACAAAACAAAACAAGACAAAACAACTAAACAAAAACACAAACCTGATATGTTGTATGTGAAAAACATCAGTTCATCATCTAAAGTTATTGTTTAAGCTCAAGAGCAACTCAAATAATTTCTTGGCCTGTAATATTGCATATAATTTGTTTTAACTCTATTTTATAAAAATTATTTGTAAGCAAACATGTTCCTTGAAAAAAATGGAAGTAAATGTACTAGTGTAAATGTACAGAATATTTAATACACATTTCAAATTTAAATTTCTACTAAATATCGTCATCATAAAACATATCTTAGGTGAATTCTATCTCTGCAAATGTAGAACACCAGTTGGTGAGAAAAACGGAAAGGCAAGTAAATAAAGAAAATAAAAGAAAAGGAAGCATTGAGAAATCTAACTGTATATTTATTTATTTTTATCTATGGTCTTTGTAACTAACTATTGCTGGTAATGCTGTGGTTGGTACTCAAAATAAAGATCCAATGATTGTTAGAGAAAAGATGTGGTTTGGTCACTTTTTGCTGTGTACATATGAGAAAGAGAAAAAGACACACAGAAAGAAAAAGAAGGCAGACAGTCTTACTTGGTTTATTTCCTACTAGAATAGGAGTGATGGAATCAACATTATTAAATACACACAAATTAAAAACTGAAAAATCTTTTAGATATATGAAGAACAGAATTTTGGAAAAAATAGAACTATTTTGTACAATAATGCCAGTAGTGTTTGTGAAGTCTACCATCTATCTTTTTAGGACTTAACTATCATTCCCAAGAAACCTTGTTTGAACTCATAACTTCTTCAGTTTCGCTCCACCTTATGCCTACAGCACAAATAGGCTGAATGTGCCTTTTGTACGTGCCTTCTAACAGCACACTATCACACTAGATAAAGTTAGGTCTGTTTTTGTTTTGTTTTCTTTTTTATCTTCCCCACTAAAGGTAAAAGCTATTTGAGGGCATTGCCTTTTTAATCATTGGGATTCCCCAAGGTATTGTCGGGTATTCATTAATCTTCATTAAGTTTTTTAATGAATAAATAAATGAAATAATTATCCATTACAAATATGCATCCATAGTGATGATAATTAACATTGTTTTAATACTTTATGAAGTCTGATCACAGTAATTATTTAGGGAGAATAAAGACTGGTTAAGATAATTTGTTTTGTCCATTTGCAAATTAAATAAGGAAAAGCACTTGAACTACTCAAAGGAAGTGTTTTCTCGCACTTTTGAAGAAAACAAGCAAAAAAAATAGTAGGCGATAATAATATTGTGGCAGTTAAAATGGGAACATTGTAAACAATTTCGAATGAATTATTTCTTTTAATTCAGAAATTATGCATATTCAGAATTTTAGTAGTGCATTTTTGCCTATTAATCTTAGAAATTTGTGCTGACATTGACTTTTATATTATGAGAGAAAAACTTCAATTTTAAAAATAAAAGAATGAAGTCTTTGGGCATAAAGTAAGGACTGCTGTGCAGTGAAAGATAAATATACAAAGCACTGACACTAAATCTTTCTTTAGCAACAAGTACATATTTAGGTAACATATTGCATTTAAAAAATTCAAATAGCACTACATTGAATATGAATAAATCCAGGTTCTAATTTTAACTAAACCTGGGGATTACAGAGGAGACTGAATTGAGGCTGGTTCCAGCAGCAACAGGTGTGATTCTAAGACTTCTTTTACATGGTGCATTAAGCTTTGCTAATGTTCCCACCTCTATATGCTAAGTTTGTTTCTGTTACTAAGCAAACTCTACATAGTTTGAGCAAAATCACACCATTTATCTTTTGGTGGCCTCAGATTATTTTTATTTAATTTGTAAAATAAGATACTACACTAGATTCTCAAGGTCCTTTTTGTTCTTTAATTCTATCATTCTGAGGGAAAAAATGTCATTATTATTACATCCAAGACATGTATATTAATGCAAATACATTAAGTATTGAAAGCCAAAGTTAAAAAAATAGAAAACCTTTTCTGGTTAATTTACTTCAGATATACGTGAAACAAAATATTACAGTTTGCAACACAGTGCTATTTTCATGTTTATTTATATATTTATGAAACATTTTTGGATTTTGTTTTCAGCTAGGGTGAGGTTTTTCTTTCTCCTTCCAATCCCTTATTAATAAATGAATAGGGCAACATTCTCAGAAGCATGACAGTATATATTAAAGTTTACTTAAAACATTATTGAGAAATAGAGAATCTAGAAATAAAACCCAATGATGTTTAATATGATGTTCATAAAATTATATTATGTACTACATATCTTTCCTTTAAAACATTATGATGATACAGAAGCCTAAATGCCTATTGCATAAATAAATAAATGTGTTTACTCTAACCTTGTACTAGAGTCCTCTGTTCTGTACAGAAATTAATAGTAAATAATAAAACCCCCTTCTATGGCTGGTTTTGTTTTTGCTCTTGGGATAACTAAGAAAGGATTTTAATTTTATTGTAATTTATGTACAAATTCTCACATCTCAGAAAAGCTACCAGGAAGATTTTAATGAAATAAATTAAGTAATTTAATAACTGTACACGGGAGATAATTATATTCCAGCCAGAGTTAAAAAATAGCTATACCAAGAAAAATAATATTTATAAATGCAGCTTTTTATCATTTTTATTCCATTCTCCTTTTCTCTGTGCTCTCTGTAGTCACATTGTGCTGCATAATATTTTACAGAAATATAAAACTTGCTTTCTCCTAAAAATAAGTAGCAATTACATTTTAAAGGGAGCATGAATAAGTTAATTCAGAGCACATAAAATGTTCACAACTACTCTTGGTTAGAGGTCTGAAGTCTTTCCTTCTTCCCTTTCTTTCTTCCAACACTGTAACAGTCCTTGTGAGCTTTTTGTAAAGAAATCTTTTACATGTGAATGCAGTTAATTGACTCCCTTTACCAAATAATGATGGATAATAGCCTTGGTCTCCCTGGGAAAGTGTTTACAACATCAAGTCATTTTTTTTCTCCCTCCACTGGGTCAGCCTTTCAAATATATTTGCTTTGATTCAGGGAATAACCTTAGTAGGATGTCAGGATTTCTCTCTAGATCAATAAAGGAAACGTTATTAAGATCTAAACATCTGTCAGAAGACATTTATGAAATATTTATTTTCTGATATTTTCTTTCTAAAATATTAGACTCAAATAACTGTAGGCAAAAGAAACTTGGTACAAAATATTTGACTTTATAGAAATATAAGTTTAGTGCCATGACTGAATACACCATTGAAGACAGCAACTGTCCAAAGCATAACCTGCAGTGAAATTATTAAATGTCATGCTGTACCTCAGAAAAGTTTAACTTTATTCACACATTCAACAAATGCTTATTAAGCCACTGGTATGTGCCTAACACTTGGCTGGGTGTTGGGAAAATAATGGTGAATAAAAGATTAGATGCAGGCCCTTGTGAAATTATAATAGGGGAGACAGGTATTAATCAAATATTCATACAAATTTAAAATGACAAGTTAAGATAGTCCTGTGAAGGAAGAAGATGACCTAATCTGGAGCACTTAGGATGGTTCCCCAGAGGAAATGGTATTTTACTCACTTGATATCTGAAATTTGAGTCCTCATCGACTAGGGAAAGACTGGAGGTGGGGCAAAGAGAGTGATTTGGAGGGATGAGAAAAACACAAGCAAATGTCTTCTATGGAAAGGAATGGAAGGCAGAAGTCAAGGGAGAGAGCTGTGTCAGGTGAGGTTGTGGAAGATGCAGGGGCCACACTGAGCAGGGAGTTAGAAGACTTGTTAAAGACTCTGGCCTTTGTCTTATTACACTGGCAAAACTGTGTTTTCAGTAGCTGACCAGAAAATATGTGGTTTAGCACTGAGCAACAAAAATCAGAGGGAAATGGGTTAAGAAGTGAGGGTGAAAACAAGAATAAAGAGTTCCTTTGAGATTTTGGTTTTGTAAAGTCAGAAAATGGGGTACAGTGGTGGATGTGGGAGAATCTGTAGGATAGAAAGAAGAGTTTTGTTTTTGAATGAGAGTGACATGAACATTTTAAAATATTAATGGGGGATCCATTTGAGTGGAAGAGTTTGAATGTATTAAAAGACATCACAGATATTCAATTTTTTACCAAATTGGAAGAAATGAGGTACAAGGCAGCAATGGCAATCTGTTTTACAGAAGAGAAGAGATACTTGCTCTACTTCACAAGTTGAGAAAGAAAAAAAAAAGGACACTGATTCTGATAGGCTTATAGGTGTGGAAATATGCAGGTGAGGGAGCTGTATTCTGTAAACCTCTGTTTTGTTTTGAAGCACTGGCTGTTGAGAGAGAAGGGAAAAATGAAGTGGGTGTTGGGGTTTTGTAGAAAGAACAGAAGGTTTGAAAGCCTGTTTTAGACAGTGGAGGAAAGTATTGACTAAACCAAGTAGGATTTCTTCGCAAGGAATAAACTGGTTTGAGCTAAGTTTAAAGTTTGCTGGTGGGTGGGTGTAACGTCAGTTCCACAGCCCACAGGGGAAGAATGTTAAGGATGAAGAAGAGCTGAAGGTGGGATCAGGGGATCATGAGGTACTATGGCTCGAGACAGAGGCGCATGTGGGCCTTGATAATCTGTGCCTTTGTACTTTGGGATGAGAGCATGGTTGAGGTAGTCTCAAGAGGCTCAAAGTGTGTGTGTGTGTTGATGTCGGGGGGCAGGGGGCGGGGAGAGGTAGATGGGGCCACAGGATTTAATGGGATTTAAATATTTTATCTGGCGCATTATCCTTCCGACTTTTATATAAAAGAGAATAAATAAAAGATTCATTATTTTGTCTGGTGTGTGATAGAAGAAGGAATTGCATGAAAGAAAAATCAACTTCAATTACTCATGAAAGCTTTAATAGTTGGAAACCTTGCTAACCAAATTTTCTCTTTTAAATAGTGCCCTTTTTACTTCTTGAATTCAGATCTCCCTAGAAATACTGAAAGAAACGTACTGAAAGCACATGGAGAAAAAAGACAGTTGAGGTAATCCTAAAAAATTAAGATAAACTCTATCGAAAATGGTACTAACTTAACATTATGTAATATCTCTATATAACTACAAATAAGACACTACTGTAAATACTATTAAATTGATTCTTGTTCATAAGTGTATGTACTAACCATGTTGATAACATTATCTGCTACACCTAAAGAGTTTTTAGGTGAAACAGCCTCACACATTGCTATAGTTGTTTAGTCAAGCAGTTACCTTATCCAACAGCAGCAATATATAAGGTAGTAAATGACCCATGATATGATTTAGTGTTACAAGGATGAATTGAGCCAGTTTAAATCTCTTTCAAAATTTTAACTGAGAAAAAAAATTATTTAGTGATGGATCATGAAATGGGATACCTGGATAAATGCTAAGATGTAGAATTGGTGTCAAAACTTAGGATAAAGGATACAGAATCAGGGCCATTAAATATTATGAGGTATTGTGACAAAGACAGGAGAAGCAGATAGAAGGATAAGTCAGGGAAGTACGGGGTGTAGTAAAAAGAATTACATCCTGCCTGTAATCCCAGCACTTCGGGAGGCTGAGGCGGGCAGATCACGAGGTCAGGAAATAGAGACCAGCCGGCCAATATGGTGAAACCGCGTCTCCACTAAAAATACAAAAAATTAGCCAGGCGTGGTGGCGGGCGCCTGTAGTCACAGCTACTCGGGAGGCTGAGGCAGGAGAATGGCGTGAACCTGGGAGGCGGAACTTGCAGACTGCACTCCAGCCTGGGCGACAGAACAAGACTCGGTCTCAAAAAAAAAAAAAAAAAAAGAAGAATTACATCCTGAGTGGTGCAGAGAAAGAATTAGCACCTTTCTAACGAGAGGCATTGAGGACAGAGATGCAGCGGAGGAACAAGGATCTGGGACAGTAATGGCACAGGTTTAATGAGAGTGAAGTTACTGAGAGAAGGTCTTCCTGCATCCTTCCAGTTTTAGAATTGAGTTTCAGTCTGCATGAGATACTGCTCTAAATCTTTCCTGATTTTCAGAAACATTCTTACATTTCCTATTTCCACTAGTCAGGATAGCTTGAGCGGGTGTCACTTCTTAAAATCCATAGTCTATGTGGAATGTTCATGATTTTTCTCTTGAAGTGGCCCAAAGACAAGAGAAATGATCCACAGGGTAGACTTGGAACCGAGTACTGAAAAGGGGGCTCAAGAGCATGGGCACCAGTCTTACTATAGCATCTGACTTGGGCAACCTTTGCAAATTCACTTATCTCTCTGACTCTTTTCTTTCCTCATCTATGAAATTAAATATTTAAGTGAAATGACTTCTGTCTCCCTCTAATTCTAACTCTTTCTGGTTTCACATGAAAAATCTCATGTTTATTGTATTAAGCAGATCTTCACAAAATATATGCCCGTATCTGGAATTTAAATCATAGACTATTATCTGAATTATTCAAGCTAAGGGCAGCCTCTGCTTGACATACTATTTTAAAACTTTTTTAAAAAATAGCAGGTGGAAGATATAAGTGTGAAGAGTGAGACTTGAATCAAGCCTCAAGGCCCTAAGGCTTAATCTAATACAAAATGGAATATTTAAATATCGTAAATAGCTTTCAGGTTTTAAAGCCTAGGACATCTCAAAATATTTGTCCTTTGGTGACTAATTCCACATATATCAATAACTAATTAGTTTTTATTGATTGTTTTCTCTCAACTGGTCCCATTATAGTTACTATGGATCATAAATATGCTTTGTTGATTGTTTTCACTCAACCAGTACTATTAGAGTTGCTATGGATCATAAATGTGCTTTGTTCCCTGCAAACTTACAATTTGTGAGGAAGACAAAATAAGCATAGTAAGCATTCAGTTTATTGGTATATAAGGATTTATCTCTGTACATTTTCAGGGAAGGAATTATCAAAGAAGGCTGGAATGCTTAGGGTTATGGAAATAGAAGCTCCAGGGAGAGGGGAAATCTAAGCTTGCCCTTAAAGAAAAAGTAGGAGAAAAAGAGACAGAGGGAGAGAAAGAGAATTCTAGATAGAAGAGGTAACATGAGCGAAGACAAAAGACAGAAAAAAAGAGTGAACATGATATGGGCATAGCACTTACATGTGAGGATTTCAACGAGACTGAAACATTCATTGTTTTCTTTGATATCATATATAATTATATGTGATAATTATCAGCTGTTATATTTTAAACCTTGTAAGTGAATCACTATTTTTATCTGACTGTTGCTCTATCTATAACTGTTATATATTTTACCAGTTAATGTAATTATATCTTCCCTCCCATATGAGAAAAGCAAGAGAATGCGATAAGACTATAATATAAGACATTGTAATTTACGTGTCAAAAAGACAAACCTAGGGGAAGACTAAGTTCCCAGCAAACAATAGAAATGATTCATTTGGCAATTCTGATAGAAAAACTCTGCAAAGTAATTGTTAATGGCCTGACCTTGAAATAATCCTCTTTATTTAAACTATAACTTGTAGGTTGACAGCACAAGGGCTGGCACACAAAAAACTGTGATTTATATTTCAGTAGATGTAAAATACCAGAGAGGGAAATCCAGAGTTGCTTTGGTCACATTTACATCTTAAGGGAAGTAAGAGTTACTTGGCATTTGCAAAGACTGGAAATTTGCTTCTAATTATGGAGCTGGACATTGATTCAGGCTGTATTGTGTTAAGCTATGATGTAAACTGAGGCTTTCTCTGTATCTATGTAACTTGGGCAAATTATTTTACTCCTCTAGCCTCAATATCTACATAAATTAAATGTGGATAATAATATTGTATTTCATTTTATATCCTATATGTGACTATTACTTGAAATATTGGAATGAGGAGAACCCAGAACATTTTCTGGCACACAACACTCAATAAATGTTAGGCATTACTATAATGAAAATTTCATATTGGATATCATTACCTGTCATCTAACAGGAGGAAAAGAAAGCATCATATCTAAATTGGGACAGCAACATAATAAATATTTTATTTATGTACATATTTTATTTGTAGGCTGGAAGCTTTTGTCTATCATGTTTTATTAGGATGTAAGTATGGGAAAGGCATGTAATTAGAGTTACCTAAGAAAGTTAATTTGCAAATTTTTATCTAAGAAGGTTTCTGAATTTCTCAATAGTAGTCAACCCTACTCCATTCTTAATTATAAAAATAACTTTAAATTTAAAAAGTATAAATGCATGGCCACATTTTAAACCCATCACTCACACGTCTTAATGTAGGCAGCAGCATGTCATACTGAATTTATTTAAAATTCACTTTGCATTAAGAGGAGTTGTAATTATTAGCTGCCAAGCCTGGAATAGATTGAAAACATAATCTTTTTTTTTCATAATATAATAATGCCTAAACTCAAAGTATATATGTGAATCTTGGCTAAAAAATGACATCTGACTGGCATCCTATTCATGATGTGCCATCTTCTATCTTTATGCCAAATATAAAGGGATACACAGAATTTGAAGAAAAACATATGGAAATACTGACATTGAAGACAGATTTTCCTAGGACTGTAGAGGCATTCTTATTAATGTGAAACTAGACTAAGAAACAACCAGTGTCTACCCACCAGACAAACATTGGCACACACATCATCCCAAATGTACTATTTTCTTTGAATCTCAGAGAACTGAGCTGTGCCACCAGAAAATTATTTTTTTAAAAAAAAAGGTAGTCTATTTTTTTTTCAAATGTTTTTCCCCCATCCATCCAGAAAATGAATTTCCCAGAAAACAAGAAATACATTTTGTTTGTTGATTGATTTAGTTGGTTAGGTGTGGTCACTGGTGCTGTCACAATAATCTCTGTGGTTAAATGGTAATCCCACAAGTCAAAGCCAAGTAGGCAAGGAATAAAGTAGCAATATGTTAAGGTTCCTGCAGGAAGAGTTTTCTATGCATCCTACTGGTAAAAGTGTGAGAGCTCCAGATGATAAGATAAAGGGATATAGAATACATGAAAAGTCCACACTAAGTAAATGCTTAGACAAATGCTTCCTAAATGTTAGGACTTTTGCTAAAAGCTGTGCTTATATGCCTGCTTTTGAACTTCTCACATGAAAACAGGTTTTGAAAGAACGTTAGTGAATAGTGAGCATAGCCAAGGCAATTCACAAAATGTGCCTGTGGGCAAGCAGGTTTGTCTTCAGGCCATGATTAGCAAACAAAATAAAACAAACATTTAAAAGGTGGCATGCTTGAAAAATATCAAGACACAAAGGAATCAGAGGAAAAATATACATCTGAAGTGTACTTAATAATATTGAAATGTTATATAAACTTTTGTGGTATCTAACAATGTTTGGGACAGGAAACTGCCAATGTGTCAGTGGTGGACCTGACCTGCCGTCTGGAAAAACCTGCCAATTATGATGACATCAAGAAGGTGGTGAACCAGGCATCGGAGGGCCCCCTCAAGGACATTCTGGGCTACACTGAGCACCAGGTTGTCTCCTCCGACTTCAACAGCGACACCCACTCTTCCACCTTCAATGAGGGGGCTGGCATTGCTCTCAACGACCACTTTGTCAAGCTCATTTCCTGGTATGACAATGAATTTGGCTACACCAATAGGGTGGTGGATCATGGTCCACATGGCCTCCAGAAAGTAAGAACCCTGGACCACCAGCCCCAGCAAGAGCACGAGAGGAAGAGGGAGGCCCTCATTGCTGGGAAGTCCCTGCCACACTCAGTCCCCCACCACACTAAGGATCTCCCCTCTTCACAGTTTCCATGCAGACCCCCTGAAGAAGGAGGGGCCTAGGGAGCCTGACCTCATCATGTACCATCAACAAAGTCCCTTGTGCTCAGCCAATAATAATAATACAGGTATAAAGTATTATTGAAAAATGCTAAGAGAGGGGATGTTGTTTGTAGCACAAAATGCATCTCTACTAGGTAATGCATATATTAATTGGATAGACTTAGTAATTTCACAATCTATAGATACATCAAAACCTTATGTTGTACATGATAAATGTGTATAATTTTATCTGTCAATTAAAAAATCATAAACAAATTTACTAATGGTAATCTAATAAAGTAATGTTTAAGCAGGACATTCAGCACTTATAATTTCTGTGTGTAAATATCTAAAATTTTTCATCTTGAATGATACAGAGTTACCACGTCATACTGAATGACACAGAATATCTTCTGTACTCCTAATTTCCCTGTTCTTAGTAATAGATCCAAATAGGTACAAGAGTGGCCCTGTTTCTTACACCTAAATAAAACTTATTAAACACAGATAATATTACATACATGAAAAAGGAGAAAAAATACAAATATTGGGAAATGTAAAGAAGAGCTAGAAATAAGACATTAAAAGGCCTTGTATTTTATTAAAAACTCTTGTGAATGAGGGACAGTCTAAAATTTTGAGTCTGATCCTTCTAGTGGATCAAGTTACCAAGTGTATGGTCTGTGGTATGAAATTAATCAATTTCTAGGAAGAAATGCTATTATACTCTGAACTAACTGCAAACAGAATATGTAGGATTCTCTCAAAGAGAACATTCTGTAATTCAATGTATATGTTTCTCACGTGAATTTCAATAATAGAAAATGTGGCAAGTTGCAAAGGGCTGTGTCAGGCCTCTGAGCCCAAGCCAAGCCATCGCATCCCCTGTGACTTGCACATATACGCCCAGATGGCCTGAAGTAACTGAAGAATCACAAAAGAAGTAAAAAGGCCCTGCCCCGCCTTAACTGATGACATTCCACCATTGTGATTTGTTCCTGCCCCATCTTAACTGAGTGATTAACCCTGTGAATTTCCTTCTCCTGGCTCAGAAGCTCCCCCACTGAGCACCTTGTGACCCCCCGCCCCTGCCCACCAGAGAACAACCCCCTTTGACTGTAATTTTCCATTACCTTCCCAAATCCTATAAAATGGCCCCACCCCATCTCCCTTGGCTGACTCTCTTTTCAGACTCAGCCCACCTGCACCCAGGTGAAATAAACAGCCATGTTGCTCACACAAAGCCTGTTTGGTGGTCTCTTCACACGGATGCGCATGAAATTTGGTGCCGTGACTCGGATCAGGGGACCTCCCTTGGGAGATCAATCCCCCGTCCTCCTGCTCTTTGCTCCATGAAAAAGATCCACCTACGACCTCAGGTTCTCAGACCTACCAGCCCAAGAAACATCTCACCACTTTCAAATCCGGTAAGCGGCCTCTTTTTACTCTCCTCTCCAACCTCCCTCACTATCCCTCAACCTCTTTCTCCTTTCAATCTTGGCGCCACACTTCAATCTCTCCCTTCTCTTAATTTCAATTCCTTTCATTTTCTGGTAGAGACAAAGGAGACAAGTTTTATCCGTGGACCCAAAACTCCGGCGCCGGTCACGGACTGGGAAGGCAGCCTTCCCTTGGTGTTTAATCATTGCAGGGACGCCTCTCTGATTATTCACCCACATTTCAAAGGTGTCAGACCACGCAGGGATGCCTGCCTTGGTCCTTCACCCTTAGCGGCAAGTCCCGTTTTTCTGGGGAAGGGGCAAGTACCCCAACCCCTTCTCTCCTTGTCTCTACCCCTTCTCTGCTTTTCTGGGGAAGGGGCAAGTACCCCAACCCCTTCTCCCCTTGTCTCAACCCCTTCTCCTTCACCCTTAGTGGCAAGTCCCACTTTTCTGGGGGAGGGGCAAGTACCCCTCAACCCCTTCTCCTTCACCCTTAGCGGCAAGTCCCGCTTTTCTGGGGGAGGGGCAAGTACTCCTCAACCCCTTCTCCTTCACCCTTAGTGGCAAGTCCCACTTTTCTGGGGGAGGGGCGAGTACCCCTCAACCCCTTCTCCTTCACCCTTAACAGCAAGTCCCGCTTTTCTAGGGGGCAAGAACCCCCAATCCCTTATTTCCACACCCCGACCTCTTATCTCTGTGCCCCAATCCCTTATTTCCGCACTCCAACCTCTTATCTCTGTGCTCCAATCCCTTATTTCCGTGCCCCAACCCTTTCTCTGCTTTTCTGGAGGGCAAGAAACCCCCACCCCTTATCCGTGTCTCTACTCTTTTCTCTGGGCTTGCCTCCTTCACTATGGGCAAGCTTCCACCTTCCATTCCTCCTTCTTCTCCTGTAGCCTGTATTCTTAAGAACTTAAAACCTCTTCAACTCTCACCTGACCTAAAATCTAAGCATCTTATTTTCTTCTGCAATGCCGCTTGACCGCAATACAAACTTGACAGTAGTTTCAAATAGCCAGAAAACGGCACTTTCCATTTTTCCATCCTACAAGATCTAAATAATTCTTGTCGTAAAACGGGCAAATGGTCTGAGGTGCCTGACGTCCAGGCATTCTTTTACACATCAGTCCTTTCCTAGTCTCTGTGCCCAGTGCAACTCGTCCCAAATCTTCCTTCTTTCCCTCCCACCTGTCCCCTCAGTCCCAACCCCAAGCGTCACTGAGTTTTTCTAATCTTCCTTTTCTACAGACCCATCTGACCTCTCCCCTCCGCACCAGGCTGAGCTAGGTCCCAATTCTTCCTCAGCCTCCGCTCCTCCACCCTATAATCTTTTTATCGCCTCTCCTCCTCACACCTGATCTGGCTTACAGTTTCATTCCGTGACTAGCCCTCCCCCACCTGCCCAGCAATTTACTCTTAAAAAGGTGGCTGGAGCCAAAGGCATAGTCAAGGTTAATGCTCCTTTTTCTTTATCCCAAATCAGAAGCGTTTAGGCTCTTTTTCATCAAATATAAAAACCCAGCCCAGTTCATGGCTCATTCGGCAGCAACCCTGAGATGCTTTACAGCCCTAGACCCTAAAAGGTCAAAAGGCCATCTTATTCTCAATATATATTTTATTACCCAATCTGCTCCCGACATTAAATAAAACTCCAAAAATTGGAATCTGGCTCTGAAACCCCACAACAGGACTTAATTAACCTCACCTTCAAGGTGTACAATAATAAAAAAAAAGTTGCAATTCCTTGCCTCCACTGTGAGACAAACCCCAGCCACATCTCCAGCACACAAGAACTTCCAAACGCCTGAACTGCAGCGGCCAGGCATTCCTCTGGAACCTCCTTCCCCAGGAGCTTGCTACAAGTGCCAGAAATCTGACCACCAGGCCAAGGAATGCCTGCAACCCAGGATTCCTCTTAAGCCATGTCCCATCTGTGTGGGACCCCACTGGAAATTGGATTGTTCAACTCACCTGGCAGCCACTCCCAGAGCCCCTGGAACTCTGGTCCAAGGCTCTCTGACTGACTCCTTCTCGGCCTAGCGACTGAAGATTGACGCTGCCCGATCGCCTCACAAGCCCCCTGGACCATCATGGACGCCAAGCTTTAGGTAACTCTCACAGTGGAAGGTAAGTCCATCCCCTGTTTAATTGAAATGGGGACTACCCACTCCACGTTGCCTTCTTTTCAAGGGCCTGTTTCCCTTGCCTCCATAACTGTTGTGGGTATTGACAGACAGGCTTCTAAACCTCTTAAAACTCCCCAACTCTGGTGCCAACTTAGACAACACTCTTTTATGCACTCTTTTTTAGTTATCTCCACCTGCCCAGTTCCCTTATTAGGCCGAGATATTTTAACCAAATTATCTGCTTCCCTGACTATTCCTGGACTATAACTGCATCTCATTGATGCCCTTCTTCCCAATCCAAAGCCTCCTTTGCATCCTCCTCTTATATTCCCCCACCTTAACCCACAAGTATAAGATACCTCTACTCCTTCCTTGGCAACCGATCATGCACCACTTACCATCTCATTAAAACCTAATCACCCTTACCCTGCTCAATGCCAATATCCCATCCCACAGCATGCTTTGAAAGGATTAAAGCCTGTTATCACTCGCCTGCTACAGCATGGCCTTTTAAAGCCTATAAACTCTCCTTACAATTCCCCCATTTTACCTGTCCTAAAACCAGACAAGCCTTACAATTTAGTTCAGGATCTATGCCTTATCAACCAAATTGTTTTGCCTGTCCACCCTGTGGTGCCAAACCCATATACTCTCCTATCCTCAATACCTCCCTCCACAACCCATTATTCTGTTCTGGATCTCAAACATGCTTTCTTTACTATTCCTTTGCACCCTTCATCCCAGCCTCTCTTTGCCTTCACTTAGACTGACCCTGACACCCATTAGGCTCAGCAAATTACCTGGGCTGTACTGCTGCAAGGCTTCACAGACAGCCCCCATTACTTCAATCAAGCCCAAATTTCATCCTCATCTGTTACCTATCTCGGCATAATTCTCGTAAAAACACACGTGCTCTCCCTGCTGATTGTGTCCGATTAATCTCCCAAACCTCAATCCCTTACAAAAGAACAACTCCTTTCCTTCCTAGGCATGGTTAGTGTGGTCAGAATTCTTACACAAGAGCCAGGACCACACCGTGTAGCCTTTCTGTCCAAACAACCTGACCTTACTGTTTTAGCCTAGCCCTCATGTCTGCGTGCAGTGGCTGCCGCTGCTTTAATACTGCTAGAGGCCCTAAAAATCACAAACTATGCTCAACTCACTCTCTACATTTCTCATAACTTCCAAAATCTATTTTCTTCCTCATACCTGATGCGTATAGTTTCTGCTCCCTGTCTTCTTCAGCTGTACCCACTCTTTGTTAAGTCCTGCAATTACCACTGTTCCTGGCCCGGACTTCAATCCGGCCTCCCACATTATTCCTGATACCACACCTGACCCTCATGACTGTATCTCTCTGATCCACCTGATGTTCATCCCATTTCCCCACATTTCCTTCTTCCCTGTTTCTCACCCTGATCACGCTTGATTTATTGATGGCAGTTCCACCAGGCCTAATCGCCACACACCAGCAAAGGCAGGCTATGCTACAGTACAAGTCACTAGCCCGCCTCTTAGAACCTCTCATTTCCTTTCCATCGTGGAAATCTATCCTCAAGGAAATAACTTCTTAGTGTTCCATCTGCTGTTCTATCTACTATTCTACTACTCCTCAAGGATTATTCAGGCCCCCTCCCTTCCCTACACATCAAGCTCGAGGATTTGCCCCCACCCAGGACTGGCAGATCAGCTTTACTCAACATGCCCTGAGTCACAAAAACTAAAATACCTCTTAGTCTAAGTAGACACTTTCACTAGATAGGTAGAGGCCTTTCCTACAGGGTCTGAGAAGGCCACTGCAGTCATTTCTTCCCTTCTGTCAGATATAATTCCTCAGTTTAGCCTTCCCATCTCTATACAGTCTGATAACAGACCAGCCTTTATTAGTCAAATCAGCCAGGCATTTTTTCAGGCTCTTAGTATTCAGTGACAGACTAATGGTCTATTAAAAACACACCTCACCAAGCTCAGCCACCAACTTAAAAAGGACTGGACAATACTTTTACCACTTTCCCTTCTCAGAAGTCAGACCTGTCCTCAGAATGCTACAAGGTACAGCCCATTTAAGCTCCTGTATAGATGCTCCTTTTTATTAGGCCCCAGTCTCATTCCAGACACCAGACCAACTTAGACTGTGCCCCCAAATAACTTGTCATCCCTACTATCTTCTGTCTAGTCATACTCCTATTCACCATTCTCAACTACTCATACATGCCCTGCTCTTGTTTACACTGCCAGTTTAGACTGTTTCTCCAAGCCATCACAGCTGATATCTCCTCGTGCTATCCCCAAACTGCCACTCTTAACTCTTGAAGTAAATAAATAATCTTTGCTGGCAGGACTATGCTGAATCTCCTTAGGCACTCTAATCAGATGTCCTAGGTCCTCCCAGTTCTTAGACCTTTTCCATTGAGTTTTTCAATTCATACAAAACCGTATCCAGGCCATCACCAATACTTCTACACGACAAATGTTTTTTCTAACAACCCCACAATATCACCCCTTACCACAAAATCTTCCTTCAGCTTAATCTCTCCCACTTTAGGTTCCCACGCTGCCCCTAATCCCGCTTGAAGCAGCCCTGAGAAACATCACCCATTCTCTCTCCATACCATCCCCCAAAAATTTTCACCGCCCCAAGACTTCAACACTATTTTGTTTTATTTTTCTGATTAATATAAGAAGGCAGGAATGTCAGGCCTCTGAGCCCAAGCCAAGCCATCGCATCCCCTGTGACTTGCACATATATGCCCAGATGGCCTGAAGTAACTGAAGAATCACAAAAGAAGTAAAAAGGCCCTGCCCCGCCTTAACTGATGACATTCCACCATTGTGATTTGTTCCTGCCCCACCTTAACTGAGTGATTAACCCTGTGAATTTCCTTCTCCTGGCTCAGAAGCTCCCCCACTGAGCACCTTGTGACCCCCCGCCCCTGCCCACCAGAGAACAACCCCCTTTGACTGTAATTTTCCTTTACCTTCCCAAATCCTATAAAATGGCCCCACCCCTATCTCCCTTCATTGACTCTCTTTTCGGACTCAGCCCACCTGCACCCAGGTGAAATAAACAGCCATGTTGCTCACACAAAGCCTGTTTGGTGGTCTCTTCACATGGACATGCATGAAAGGCTGTTTCTTATGTTCATCAATAAAGACCTATAATCAGGCATAAAAAAGTATTCTATAGCAATTAAATATAATGTGATCCTTCAATCTGCTGATTTGACTTCACCTAGGAATAGACTTTGAATTATCTGAAAAAATAAATGCACTAAATATCCTTTGAGTAACCCTGACTACATATTCTTTCTCTCGGAAGACATTTTTAGTAAATATATATTTGATAAATACAATTCTTGATGAATAATGAGGATGAAGCTCTCTTACTGGAATAAGATTGGAAGCTTTTTGTGTCTGAAAATAAAGGCCATTTACTTTCTAAACTCAAGTGAATTTTAAAATGTATTCCCAAGACAACATTTTTCAAAACTAATATATAGATGAAAAAACGAATTGATGTTTCAAAGGTATACTCAGAGTAGCATAGTTAACAACTACAACTATGACAAAAAAACAAAAAACAAACAAACAAACAAACAAAAAACAAACCCATAAACACACCAAAGGAAAGAAAAGAAATACTAAAAGCATCACTGGAACCCAGAAAAGCTACTTTTGGAATAGCTTCCAGAATAAACATCTTGTGACATTTATGCTGGTGAGGTTTATTATTGTATAGACTTCAATTGATTTCAATCCAAATCAAATGTAGATTTAAAATATTTGACGAAATATATGCCTGTGTTACAGATAATGTATGCTTATTTATTTTCCAATTTAAGCATAACTCTTAATAATTTTTAAAACAATTTTAACATGCCTTTGACCTGTAATGAACAACTGCAGAACCTGAAAGATGATTAAAGATTCAGTAGTAACATAAGTAATATTTGTGGTAAAATATTGATTTAAAAATAATGTAAACTACATTAAAGCTACTTAAATAGGCCACGGGAGTCAGGGAAGACAGAAGGTCTAAATATTTTTCTCTTCAATATTTTGTATTACGGAAATATTTTTATATTGAAATAATTGTATTTAAATTTAGATTTTGTTATAAAAGTTAATTTAAAGGTATGAACTATAAAACCACCACAGGAAAGAGGATAACGTTTCAACAGTTACTTGTTAATGTAACAGTTTATAAAATAAAAAGTAATCCACAGTATAGGATTTTTCACATTTACAAAGTGTCAGGTGTTTACTTCTTTATCAATATCGCCTACATTTTCATTATTTAACATCTTTGCCCAATTCCCACTGTAACCAAGTGTATTTCCATGCAGCCAAGTTACTATCCAGCTTAGTTTGAGGTTAAATGTAAAAAGCTTTGACGTTTTCTGTTCTCAGAGTCCTCTTGCAGAAGCCTTTTTTCTGACCTTTCACCCACACCCCCAGGACTTCTATTCACTAAAAATTTGGAATTATCCATGCTAATCCTGGAATTCTGGTCATTAAAAGAAAAAAAATTGTGTATATCATTCTCTGCATCAATTTCAAAAGTTATTCTTCATACCTATATTTAGAGATGCAGCTGAAGCTTTAAAATATTCAATTGGGCATATAATTTTATAAAAATAGAGCGTTCTAAAAGGAATTGAGAATCATGTAAAATTTAACCTGTTTTTACTGGATCTATAAGTCAATATAAAATATTTATTTTTCTGTGTACATTCCCATATCTACTTAATGATACTGTATCGTGTTGATTTTGTCTTTCTTCTTGCGTTAGCCTATATATTCTTCATGAGAGTAAATAAAACTAATCATGTCTTAAATATCGACTTCTATTGTTATTTTGAATCTCCTAAGGGTATAGATCAAGGTTTATTCATTCTTACCTTACCTTTTGTTTCAGCATTTAAGACAGCTCATAGTAGACATTGGAAGATTGGTTAAATTGCTATTTAAATGACCTAGAATACAATTGTTTAAGTAATTTACCAACCTTTGCAAAGCTGAATTATATTTGTGTATTCTGTCAATATTACATAATATTAAGGTTCTGAGATGTGTTCTTTATCTTTATTCAGCTTTTCCTATATTCTAGAAAATTTCACCTTCTTCATAATAATTTCTTAGAAACTTGTTTTTTTTGTTGTTGTTGTTGTTTTTTACATGGAGTCTTGCTCTGTCACCAGGCTGGAGTGTAGTGGCGTGATCTTGGCTCACTGCAACCTCCGCCTCCTAGATTCGAGCTATTTCCCCTGCCTCAGCCTCCCAAGTAGGTGGGATTACAGGCACACGCCACCATGCCTGGCTAATTTTTTTTTTTTTTTTTTTTTTTTGGTATTTTAGTAGAGACGGGGTTTCACCATGTTGGCCAGGATGGTCTCAATCTCCTGACCTCATGATCTGCCCGCCTCGGACTTCCAAAGTGCTGGGATTACAGGCATGAGCCACCAGGCCCTGCTGATATTATGGACTAAATTGTGTCTGCCCCCAAATTATATATTTAAGTTCTAACCCTCAATATGGTTATATTTGGGCATGACACCTTTAAAAAGTGATTACGGTTAATGAAGTAATAATTGCGTATCCCTAATCTAATATGACTGTTGTCTTCACAAGAAGAGGAGGAGATGTCAGGGATATGCAAACACCCCCGTGAGGATGCAATAAGAAGGTGACCATCTGCAAATAAAGAAGAGAGGCCTGAGGAGAATCCACACCTGCCAACACCTTGATCTTGGACTTCCAGTTTCCAGAACTGTCACAAAATAAATTTCAGTTGTCTAACCTTCTAGTCTATGGCTTTCATTATGGCAGCCCTTGCAAATTAATACAGTTAGCTTGGGCCAGCTCACAGAACTTAACTCTAAAGTGAAAGCTGGCAAAAATTTCCAAAATTTTATAAGTGGAATTTTTTGAATTATCTAATTTTAAACACTTCCTTATTATTGAGTAGGCCATTTCATTTTTTTCAAAGATAAAAACAAAGAAATACATTTTAATTTGCAGAAGAGCAACTTACATTAACTGAAGAAAATGCTTACTGAATATGAAGTTAAAGTAAAATGTGTTAAAAGAGCCTTCCTTAAATTATTTTAGCTAGAAGCATAAATCTGTCTCTAAACATTCTATGATAGCATAATGAATATAAATAGCATATTATGCCATTATAAATAGCAGTTTTAAATGATAGATTAATAACTGTTAGTTCTGGAGCCATATGTTAATCTTTGTGGAAGCAGAAGCTGGCTCATATACTGACAACCTCTGTTCGCCCTACTAATAATTCAACCCCTAGTTGCTATTGTCACATTGAACTACAAATTCCTAACAGAAATTACTCCAAAACCTAGGAAATGAAACAGATGCTAACATTTCAAGAAAGCCTTCAGAACAAGAACATTAAAAAATCATTTTCATGTAGTGCTTGAAGTAAATCAAATCTGCTGGTATTTCATGTGCTTAAGTGATCACAGCTTTCCCAGCTGGTGAGTATCTTTAAAAGAGAGGTTTCTGTCTTTCATATCAAGTGTTATTTTGATTAAAATAATCATTTAATGAACTAGATCTGGAAGAAGTCAAAGTTCTTTTATAAGATTATGACATAATAATATCTTAGAAAAATCTCTTATTTACTGAACCACTTTTTTTTCAAAGAATAAGAACATTATGATAAAACTCATTGAAGGTATAACTTATATAGGCTAATAGTTAAAATTAGATTTCTTCTTCTTTGATTTTTTTTCAAAAGAAAAAATTTTTTTTTAAGTTTTTTAAACGAACGCATTAAAACCAGTTATAAATTCTTGTCCACTACTGCCAGGAAAAACAATAGATCAGTACGGCCTCATGCAACTTATTTGGAAGTCCAAAATTGATGGTAAATATTATAATATGAATTTACATTTCAGAAAAATATATATTCAAGTGCATTGTGAGTGAAAAAATAATAATTTTGAATTATGCATATAAGAGATGTACTCTTCTGAGAGTAGAGGTGTAGGGAAGGCTAGGTTCAGAACAGAGGAAGAAAGAGTAAATTTTTAATATCTAGTCTTGGTTTATTGATACACAAATACAATAATAATCCATATCTAGAGTTTTACTTTCAAATAGATTTAACATATCTGAATATTGGATACTTTGCATGAGTTTTGTGAAAAGATTGAGTTAAAAGTTTCAAAGCCATTTGAGAATTTCCTTTGAACACACTAAAGGGTATCTGTGAATACTGGCTTATTATATCATGGCAGATTTACAATAATTTACGTGTTGCCTTTCTTAGCTGGAACTGTATGTGCCAGGACTAGATTAATCCTTATGGTTACATAGATCAGCAGCAAGACCTCCCACGTGGAAGTAGCTATATTCATCTTTCTCATCTGAAAATAACTTTATTAGAAAATATCACATATCTTCTTATTGCCAGCCAGGTGACTCATAGGAAAGTACAAGATAACTGAAATCAGCTACATAATCCTATAGTTCATGCACTATTTTCAAACACTTTGAAACTTACTGTTGGTAAGTAAATGTTCATCTTAATTATATCTAAATAATCTCTTCTATAATTATTCTTGTGATTGAAACCTTGTTAGGCCTCAGAAGACTCCGAATATCAAAATAACGCATACCTTCCTACTTTTATTTGCACCTCAGAACATGAGACTTCCAGCATCCTGGAAAGTTCAAGGTGTTCCTTAAAGTCTCTTAAAGGGATGGTTTGCAAGCCAGTCTCTTTCACAGGACCACCATAGACCATTCTTTCTCTAACATTCCAATTTAATTTGTCCATGACTTCTGCCTTTATAGTCAACTGGAATGCCTTTACTCTTGCTACTGTGTACTATTTTATGCTGACACTATCTCCTGATGCTCTCAAAGTCATCAACTCTTGGGGTGCCAGAGTCCTGCTACATTCTGTGCACAACTGGTGAAAAATGGCCTTCAATTTTACCCTCTGCTGTGTTGCCATCTGGGCCCTATGGCAGCACAATTCCTGTCAAGTGTTTTATTAATTCCCTCATAAAAACACCATTTTCATCTTCAGCTGTCTAGAAGCTCCAAACCAGTTCAGTGTCCAGTAAGCATAGACACCATGCCACCCTTTGAGCCTTTACATTCTCATTGTCACAAGTTGGGTCTCCCAAACAAAAGAAAACCATCCAACTTTCTTTTCCCTCTTCAACAAAATTCAAAGCTTCTTGGCACATTATTTCAAGCATACAGATGCTGGCGAGAGTGTAATAGGAAGTGAACAAAAGGAAAGATATTTGGACCAAGTATTTTATCCTGGCTCCACCTTATGAATAAAAGGAAAGTAGACATTGTCAGGAATTCACTGATGTAGCATTAAAAAATCTATTACCAAGAGATCAAAGGTAGCTAGCAGGAAATAAGATAAAGGACTGACACCCAATTGTATCCACAGGTCAAGTGTTTTTATTGCTAAAATTCCAATAAAAAAATTAGTGTTTCTAGAAAATAGATATTTATATCTGGGTTCAGGCAGATTAAAAAATCAATGAGTTTTAAAAATTACATTTAATGAACAGAGTGCTTTATGTTTTTTTTTTTGCTTTACTAATGTGCCAGCTTGATGTCCCCAATAACAAGTCCGGCTTGATAGCCCTGCTAACAAATCCAGCTTCATCTAGTACGATAGAATATATTTTTTCTCAATTCATTTCCATTTACTGCCTGCTCAGTTTCTTAAATTAGAAAATAACTTGACTAATTCAATGGACAATGGATTGGATATGAATCTAAAATGAGGCAGTTTCCTGAAACCCAGACTTAACTGTATGTGGCAATTTGCTTTGGGGCATTGTGCAAGAGAAGGTTTCTCAAATTTGTATAATAATAGTGAGGCTCTTATAGTAAATATCACAGAATGCTTTGTTAAATTTGAAGTTCAACATCTAAGAAAATTTCCAGAAGAACACATTAACGTCCAGAAGACACTACCTAATCTTGTCTCTTAGAAATTATCAGCAACATTGTGTTGCTGATAACTTCTAAGAGACAAGATTAGGTTGTTTGTGGACATTTATGGAATAGTCAGTACAAATGTGTCGAAGAGAAATGGTATAATTCTGGTTGTGACACTAGATTACTATTCTGTTTCTTTTAACTTTCTTGCTTCTCAATTTTTAATGTAAAATATGAGGGGGCTATATTAAAAAGATAAAAGGATCTTTGTAATCCTAAGAAGCTATGAAGATAGTCTATTAGAAGATTTAAATATAGGGATTTTGAAAGCTCTGTGTTCAGAAATGGCATCAAAGCAATAAAGTTCCAATAGAGAAAAGGAATTACAATTCACATTACAATATTTAGATAGGACTGTAAGAGAAATAAATAGCTCTTCCTTATTTCACATTTAAAATTTCAGACAAATTTGACCTTCAAAGATATAAGTCTGAACAATAATAATAGAACATAATAGAAAAATTGTTCTGACTGCAAAGAAATAGACCTTTCCCAATAGTCACTTCAAAATGCAAACCAGAATGTATGGTCTATATTGTTTTTAATTTAATGTATCTATGTGAACAAGCACACTTCTTCCTCATTTTCATTGCATACATTTTTACTTGGAATGCCTTTGAAGTTAATCCAATGTGCTTCAAAGTTACATGTATGTATGGCTTTTTTTTTCACCAACTGTACATATGTCTGTAAATTCCCACCAAATATGGTATCAAATATGTAGAATCTGAGATGTTATAAAAGCATTCAAAATCATATTTTCCTCATAAAGGAAACACAAAATTGACCTTAATAGGATATTATTGAGGAATATTTTAATTATCTGGCTATAAAGATAAATTCTAAGGTTTCCCAGAATTTAGAAAACTTACTCTTTGATGGCAAAATTTACTCTAAAGTATTTTGCAATTGTGTGTGTGTGTGATAGTGTTTGAAGTGACAGGGAAACCTATGCGTCCTGGAAACCTATGTGTCAAGGCATTGTTTTCTGGATCATTTATGGGCATATCCAAAGGCTTGGGAAAAAATTTAGGATAAATAGAGAATAATGAGCTTTTTCAGAAATAAATAACTACGATTACTCCATGCAATAGAATCCCAAATGATTTGAAGTTAGACTTTATTATTAGTTATACAGTAAATGTGATAAACAAGTTTACCCTGTGTGATACAAAAAATAAAAAACTGCAGCAGGACCATGATTTTTTCTTTATAGATAAGGGGCTCTCATGCTTAAAGCCTGATTAACAATAGCCACATCTGATTTCAAAATGTAGATATCCCAATGAGGTAGTTCTTCACAATGGGAATCACTGGTTAGGTGTTAGTTACCCAATTTCTCTTATTTAAAGCTTAATGGATATTTGATGCCATATAGACAAAACATTTGGAAGAAGTTTCAAATTCCCACCTGGAGATAGGTGGCACATAAAACAGCCTAAAAAAAATAAGAATGGTTTAAAAGGCTTGCTCGAGTTAACTAATGGTTGGCAGATCCATTTGCCAGGCTTATTGAATCAAGCTTTAACCCCTCCTTTAAAGGCGGCGTCTGTTTCTCATTGGCAGGAATGTTTTAGATTCAGCATGTTAAAAGCTGCAAATATTTGTGTTGGGTTTTCCTTTGTGAGCTATCTACAGCAATGTGAGAGAGCGAGTACATTTAGCCACAGCAGGAACTTCCCATAAAATCACAGTAAATGACTGTGCTTTTCTTATAAGCCACAACCTTCCTAGGCATTTCTCAAATACTTTACATAGAAATTTGCTCACTTTAACAAAAATCAATAAATGCAAATATCATTTCATTTGTTTTCATTAACTAGGAGAAATAGCGGTAACATATTGTTAATTATATTAGCAGGACCCTATAGCTTAATGCAACAAGTCAAAAGGCATCTGGCCATTCCTAAGTATTGTGACTGATGGAGTAATATAGACAAAAAAATTGGATAACCTTGGAAAATATGTATAAAGATGTGCAGTTTACAAAGAACTGGCTGAAAATTAAGGAGAAATGGCAGATTCGAAACCGTGATAGGTATAAATGAATTGTGGTATGGCCTGATTAAAAATTTTACTTCATCATATTCATACTGGAGTCTACATAATTTGGGAAGAAGAAACATTTTGTCAAAACTGATATATCCCATAAAATATAACTAACATACTTTGCAGGAAAGCTTAAGGAAGGCATGGGAGACAAAATGGATGACAAACGTAACAATAATAATATTTAAGTGCAATAAAGTTTTTTATAATGTCTACATAAGGGAAATCAACACTGCATTGACTATGAGAATTAGTTTGGGGGTCTAATGGACTATTCCTGAAATTTGGACTGAGGGGTCAGATTATTAACGGTAGACCTGAATTTGTCTCAAAGAACAATGTTTTGGAATCCAATAAAATCTCTTCAGATACTCTCTATTTAACTGATTGCTTGTTTCAAAGGTCAATTCATTTTGGAAAAAGACTATGGATTTTTCTCACATTTTATGACAACATAAATGTTGACAACTTATGTTTTTGTTAATGTATAGTGTTATTCATTATCAAAAACAAAAACAAAAGCAAGCTATTTGCTAATAGTCATGTCACAAATATAATTATTATACATAGAATTATACAGTCCCAGTTGCAATGGACCTTTCTTAACTTCCTTACAATTTATTATCCTTTTAAAACACAAGAGAAACCCATTTGGTATCTTCCACCCATAGCTTGAAAGTCTTGTATTTATTTGCTTATTAGTAGTACATTTCCATTTGATACATGTAATATTAGGTTGCATTATTCTAGATCCAATTTTTCCTTCTGTAAGTGAAGTTTATGAAATAAGGTTAGTTGTTCTAGGCACAAATGCATTGTACAATGAAAGGCATGACATTATAACTCACCATATTTTCATGATAAGAAAAAATGCATGCATATTTATTGATAAACGTATTTTAAGTGTATTCCTTATAGTGCAGGAAGTGCAAAGATGAATGAAACACTCCAGTAAAGAGCAGTGTGCTTCAGGTTTTTCTGTTGACATCTTGTGTAAAATAATTTTGAAAGAACTTCACCCATTTCAACTGACAGATCAGTTGCAAAGCATGTAACTTTTGGCACATTTTAAATGTTGACATTCTAAACTATAACTGTTACATCATTTTTAAAAATTCACAATGAAACATAAATATAAAAGCAGTTCAATATCTACCACTTTCATTTAAAATAAATGAATGAGTTCTTCAAAGCAGTTGGAAATAGTACTTCATTTCTTTCTCTCCTTGAAATCATATCCCAGTCCACTACCCACCCTTCCTCTTATATAATTTTATTCTATTAAAATGTATTTTTATACTTTAAATTATTTTTAGTGATACCCTGAAGGAGAGCCAGGAAAACTCATTATATAGAAAAAAAAGGAATAAAAGTAGCACGGAGCAAGAAAGAAGATAAAGTGACATGGAAATAGATCATTAGATGAGCAGGTAACACTTTAAAATCTGTGATG
This sequence comes from Pongo abelii, assembly GCF_028885655.2. NCBI lineage: Eukaryota > Metazoa > Chordata > Mammalia > Primates > Hominidae > Pongo > Pongo abelii. The sequence continues at coordinate 90,336,781 of NC_071996.2, forward strand.
TTATGGTGTCTGTCATTTTTTTTTTTTTTTTTTTTTTTTTTTGCAGATGTGTGCATTGCTGTGATGTAAATCTCTTCTAATCTTTTCTCGTGAAAATCTTTACCCTGCTCTAAAACGTTTTGCAACAAAATTTGTACATAGATTAAAATTTTATTTTAAAAGAATCCTGTCCAAATGGCAGCAAATGAATGTTTTTTAAAAAGTTCCTCCAGATTGCATTACCACTACAACTTTTATCAAAAATAATGGCAATAATGATCATGTTGATAATAATAGTGGCTAACACGTCTGGAAGGCTTACTAAGCTTCAAGCATGAATCCATACATTACCTATTTATACCTCTACTTGTAGCTATCTATTTATATAGAGTGTCCACCAAGTCTGGAAACACAAATGATATATAATGTGTGATTCACTGATATATATTAGATTGTAATACTTTTAAAAAGTAATATTTGATTTTCTAGAGTTACAATCACCTTATAACAATCATATAAGGTAGATACTATGATTAACCCAGCTTTACCTATGAGGGACCTGAAGCTCAGTCAGTTTATTAACTTTAACATGTGATTAAAAATTGATTAATTCAAGGGTTGAATCAGGCAGTCTGGTTTTAAAGTTTACACTCAAGATCAAAATGCATTATTATAGACATTGATATATAATTTGATTCATAATTCATCTTAAACACAAGTAAAATTTTATTTACCCTATATTATTTAATGAGATGAAGAAGGGGGAAGCTCACATGTCCTTTTGAAAGGAGGCTTGGCAAACATCAATGTATCCACTATCCTTGTCTCCTTGTTTGTGGCCTAGGAGATTGTTACACCTTCCAAAAATGCTCTCTAGTAAGATTCAGAATGGGTGATACAACACTTGGGTTTTTTGTGTGGGGAGGGAGAGGTAGGTAAAAGAGAAAAGGAAGATTGTGAAAAGAGATGTGGAAAAGGATAACTAGCTGGAAGCTTGTACCTTCGAAGTTTTCTCTGGCAGATCAGTTTTAGGAAGGAGATCAAATCGAGTTTTAGGATCAGGAAATTGATTTCTGTAAAACAAGCTGTTTCTGCCTATGTAGTAAGGGTATGGATAACTCACTTCATAGATCCTTGGTCTAGGGAAAAGTGTAACACAAAGTAAATGATGAAACTCAGTTCTATCAAAAATGAAAATGTTGTTGCATTTGAGAACCATTATGGTGTGCAATGTAGTAAAAAAGATAAGACATTCATCCTAATTTAATGTAAAACAAATTTGAAAAGAAAAAATGATAACCAAAGAATTTCATGAAGGTATTATCGTCACTGCGTATAATATGCTTTCTACTAAATTTCAATGAGTGTTTATGTTTACCTACCATATTAAATAATTACTATTACATTGGCATCATAATACCTCTTATGAGAGGAACTGTTCTTTCTGATAAAATAAATTAAAAATCCACTTACAGTAGAGCAGACTCTTGGTCATAAATGTTATCAGGTGCTCAAATATCAGGGGAAGAATTCTCCTCTCCATGAATCAAATTAGAAAATGCGTTACTTTTACTCATGCAACAGAAGCTGGAAAATGTGTGACAAAAAGAAAGAATGGGGTAAAGACACAATAAAGTCAAAAAGATAGAGAGAGGCCAGAATAGATTATTGGGAGAAATAAGTGACATCTAAAAATGGTCATTTCTACTATTTGATTTGAAGTTGTTTGCATTGGTAGTATGTGAACCTCTCCCATATCTGCTATCGTGTAAATCTTTAATGAAGTCTACTATCTGTGTGGGTGGAATTTTTTACAGAGATCAACACCAGGGCTGTTTCAGGAATCAATGCAAAGCAGAACAACTTTATGCACTAAAGAAGAGTCTGATTAAGGGCAAATTAACAAGGACATTGCAGGGAAGGATATTCATGAGGAATTCCACCATTTTACAGAAATAATAATTATATGACAATCTTTTAGTGATGAAGGAGTACTGGTAGACTTTCATGGCACTTAAGATGAGACCCTCAAGGCACATGATCAAGGACGATTACCAATACTTACTTATTTAAGCCAGTGTCATATTTAAGTCCCAGCCTTATTTTGCTGTGGTACACGTAAGTTAACATAAATGACAAGTCACACTGACCTCATTTGGTTGAATTTTAATTACTTTAATTGGAGACACTGCTCATTATATAGCAAAATAAGAATAAGTATTTGTAAACATTCTATTAACAAAAATGAATCTTTTGAATCTTTAATTATGACCTACAAGTCATTAATTGTGTCTCTCATACACATGGGAGTATACCTAATTTGAACTCTAAGCAATAGGACAGTGTGCTATAAAATTTTAAAGAGATAATAAGATGATCATTCATAAAATTGATTTATTAAGCACACTTCAAAATACTATAAGCAGCCAGGTGCGGTGGCTCACACCTGTAATCCCAGCACTTTGGGAGGCTGAGGCGGGCAGATCACGAGGTCAGGAGATCAAGATCATCCTGGCTAACATGGTGAAACCCCATCTCTACTAAAAATACAAAAAATTAGCTTGGTGTGGTGGTGGGCACCTGTAGTCCCAGCTACTCGGGAGGCTGAGGCAGGAGAATGGCGTGACCCCGGGAGGCAGAGCTTGCAGTGAGCCGAGATCGCGCCGCTGCACTCCAGCCGGGGCGACAGAGCAAGACTCTGCCTCAAAAAAAAACGAAAACAAAAAAAACAAAATACTATAAGCATAACTTTTCTGGAGTATTTTCATATAATTTACAAATATATTCTTAGTTTATGTAATATGATAAATATTGCTTCAATTTTAGCTGGATTAAAATTTAAATGCAAAAATGGATCTATTAAATGATTAGAAATTTATAAGTTAATATCTTTACTATTTTGGAGTCTGAAAGAACTTTCCACAAGATTACTAAAATTTACTGATAACTAGAAATAGATGCTTCTGTTGCCAGAATTCAAACTAGCCAGAGATATTTCCCTTTATATTTTTTTTATTTCCCACTTCTTACCCATCTGTCAAGTTTCGGTCTGCTGTATGATTATATAAATAAAACCATACCAAAAAAAAAAACCCTTCTAGTTAGAGGAATTGAACTATTACAAATCACATAGTTGGTTACAAAGAACTTCAGATGGTATTTTATGTTTAGCTACTATCTTTAGGTCAGAGAGTTACAGGCAGCTATTTCAGAAACTCAGAGCTGGAATGGACCTAAGAAATCTTACAGAAAAATCTTCTCATTTTAGAGACAGAAATTAGGAGTTCAGGAGGGTTTTGTGATTTGCTTTATATTCCACGGCAGTGGTAGATGAGCTAAGACTGGGAGCCCCTCCTCCTAAGTCTCTGTTCTGTACTCCTTTTATTATGTTAAAATGGAAACATATATAATTCAAACTAATATGATGGCAAACTGCAATCATAGTTCTCATTTTTAATCTCCATAAAGATAATTTTTTCTACCTCTTTCTTGCTGGAATTGAAGTGAATTTACACCTTAAACTGCACTATTAGAAAAAAACAACTCAAAAGGCAGCCATTAACTTCTCACAGAAAATCTTTCCAATGCTCTACAAGTTCTGTGAGACCAGGCTAATGAAGAGAATGCACCTTTAAACTTGGACCTTTCATTATCAGCTACTTCCAATTTATCTTCTTCAAACTCTCAAACATATGTTATAATTTATAAGTTGAAAAACACACTTGGAAAAAATATAGTGTATTCCTCTCAGTGTTCACATGAAGACATGACTGATACACACAGATAGTGGGAGGCCAAATCCAGTTCTTCCCTAGTAAGTGAATTTTCTCCCATTGTGCTCTCTTTCCTATATATCTTTATTAAGCAAACTTTGGGCCTTTTGAAAGTTAATCTGATATTACTTCACATAAAAACCATCAGGAAGAAAAATCCAGCTGTCAGATATAAGTTGGCATTTTGAGCATTCAAACCTTGCTCTAAGGAACAGTGAGTCATGTGAAATGAAATGTACAAAGGAAGCTGACACATGAAAGGACAGAACAACAATGATGAGTTCCCAAAGACATGCTGTGGGAGAAAGAACAATTATAGAGGATCTATTTTTGGGTCCAGCAGTATGAACTGGGAATTTAAAAATCACAGCTTAAGTACAGAAGGAGGAATGATGTCACCCAGCTTTAAATTTAGGAGAAAATAATTTAGTAGCCTTTAGTTTTAATTTAGGTTATTACCATTTATTACGATGATACATTATTGAATTGTCAAATGTTTGCAGTCTAAAAACAAGTTAATGCGGGACATTTAATTTTGTAGGAAAGGCAGCTATGAGGCGTAACATTAATTGCATAATTAATATTTTATTTGCCATGGTACTATAATGCCAAACATAAATAACAAGACAAACACGTCTGGAACAGTAGTCTTTCTGGAAGCACCAATGCCCCAAAAGCCTGTAGTTAATGCCCAGGATTGAAAATGAGACTCTCAGAGTGGCCAGGGAGTTCTAAAAATAATATTTAGAGTCATTTAAAGTTTTTTCTTTGCTTATAAATAAGGTATCATCTTATGTTCCAATTATGAAAAAGTTTTGCATCCATTCATAGGAATATAAGAGTGACAATGTGAATAGAAAATAAAGAACTCTATAGAGAAAAGGAATTTAGTTCAAATGAGCAAATTAGCCCTATTTTATAATGTTAAACATAATTTTTGTATATATCCATATAATTATGGTTATATGTTTTATATAGTATATATACATATAATATATGATGTATGTGGCTAATTTTATAAAATAACTAATATTAATACATCTACTGGACACATTCAAATTAATTTAACACTCCCGGTAGTCTGGCCAAGAGAACAGCAATATAGAGACTAAGTCCACTGCCAAGGTGCCAAGGAAATAATTTTGTAAGTTTGACAGATGTCCATAATTCCATCTTTATTAATATTTTGTTAGATTGCCTTTCAAGGTTCTCTTTTATTCTAAAGTTAACTATATACCTTTCCGTGAACTATTTCTCACTATTGTTAACATGGTCTTAACCTCAGCTTTACTGGAAATGCAACATGTTACTTTCATTAGGTCATGAATGTTCTTTTGTAATATATGCAATACCTGAAAGTAGGGCCATCCAAAGTTTTGACAGGTGGTAGCACAAGTGGTTGGTGTATCATCGTAGGATCCTAGATGACAAGAGAACATTCCTGTGAATTTGGTAATATTATGAGTGGATGGTGGGATTTCTCAGAATTTAACTTGAAGTTAAATACTAGTGTGTTTCTTTGTTAAAACCATAAACATATATATTTCAAATGATACTTTTCAATGGAAAGTTGGGAGGAGACATACCAGGTATATTGAGGTTGTCACCATGCTAACCTGAAAGTAATCAATAACTTTGATCTTGGCATCATATGTCCTAAGAATGGGAACCCCAACAGGCACAAACATGGAGGCAGATAGTGCCTGTTGTTTAAGGTCTGGGCCCTAGGAAGATGTGTAATCTATGTATGCATGGCTCTGGTCTACGGGCTGGAGATATGGTAGTCCCTGCTCTCATGGGGCTTATATTATAAGGAGAAAAAAAAGAAACAAATAAATATAAAAATGGCCAGTGTTGATAAGTGGTATGAAGGATAATAAAGCAAGCTAAGGGAGAATAGGGAGAAATGAGAAATGTATGATGGTGGTATACTAGATAGAATAGTCACAAAAAGCGTCTCTGAAGAGGTGGTATATGAGCAGTGGACCTGAAGTAAGAGAGCACACCAAGGAATGTTCAGGAGAATGGTCGTTTTTAGAAGAAAGGATGACTGAGTCAATGGTTCTAAGGCAGGAAAGACTTGGCTAGTTCAAAGTACAGAAAGAAAGTCAATATGGTCATAGTGGAGTGAATGAAGGCAAAGAGCATTCAAGAACTTGGTCAAAGAGGGAACCAGAGGCCAAATCTTGTCAGTAATGAGTTTTAAATCTCCATAAACAGGATGTTACTAACAAGTTAAATTCATTCCCTGTCAAACAAATACTGAAGTTACATAAATGTAGTTTACATACATCCTTTCAGGCTCAAACTAATGTTGAAAGCGAGACATAGCTAATTTACCTTGCTTTGCATTTACACACTGTTTGAATTTTAAGAACTTGAAAAATGTCAGAATTGCATTTTGTGAATTATTTACCTTAATTAAGTCATATTGACATTTGAAAGGCTTTTAATGACCTTGTGGTTATGGAGCATCAATTTTCTACTATACCTAACAATAATCAGATCTATTGCCAATAATTTCTTTAAAGTCAACAGAGATGTTTATGTAAACCCTCAAAAATATTCAGAAAGCTTATTATTAAAAGTAATCTCTGCAATTGAATCTTTTGAAAATCAAAAATCATTTCCAATTATTTTGAAAAATTATCTTGTAAATGTTTACACCTTCATGTGTTTTAAAAACATATGTCACTAAAAATTGACTAACACATTTTGTAATTAGAATCTTGTGGTCATATTAATTAGATGTGTATTTGTACATTGACAAAAAGTCTGCATATACTTTTTGCATTAGGATGTTTCAGTCAAAGATGGTCCACATATATGACTGTGGTACCTTAAGATTTTCATACTGTATTTTTACTGTACTTTCTATGTTTTGGTGTGTTTAAATACACAAAGACTTACCAGTGTGTTACAGTTGCCTAAAATATTTAGTACAGTGATTTAGATTTGCAGTCTAGGAGCAATAAGCTTCACCATACAGCCTAGGTGTGTAGTAGGCTATACCATCAAGGTTTCTGTAAGTACCCTCTGTAATGTTCACAGAATGACAAACTTGCCTAGTGACACATTACTCAGGACATATCCCAATCCTTAAGTGACACCTGACTATATTTAGAATCTGGGTTTCTAAAAGCTATTTCAGAAAAAATAAAAGTTCCTATTAGTCTCAGCCTTTATTGGCATACATACGGAATTTAGCAAGTTCAAAGTTGAAGTTTATTTTGAGTATTTTCCCAACTTGCTAGAAAATACCACTAGAAGTAGAAATACTCAGAAGCATTATTTTTTTTCTGCATGGTTCTTTTTTCATCCCAGCCAAAAATGCTATGAAAGAATCTTTCCAGCTTTTTGGTGTTTGGGATATGTAAATGGTCACTTCTGGCTATCAGAAAATGTATTGATGAGTTAATTTTGGTTAATAAACATGTTGCATATATTAATAAAATTACAATGTATGTGTGAACATGTACTTACTACCTCTTTCTTCTGAAAAATATCAGTTATCTGTGGTATCAAATTATGTACTAAAATGGATTAATATTCAAGAAGAAAGGACAAAAAGAAAACATTATTAAGCCCCAATGTGAAAGATAAAAATACCTAGAGAAAACTCAAAAGAAAGAGCTAATTTTGTTCAAGTAGCAAAACTGGCTGAAATGGTTGGACAATAAAATCCCAATCAACTAAATCTGGAAAACACAGAAAAGAAATACAGCAAATAGGTATAACACCTATACTTTCTTGATATAATGTTGCCATGGTGAAATATAACAACTTAGCTGAAGAAAAAATATATAAACCTAAGTATATTTATGAAGAGAAAATCAGAACCTTGAAGAAATATACTGGTTAAATTCAGCTGATGGCTATAAAGGCAATCAAGTGAATTAAAAAATGAGGAATTATGTGAAAAACACAAACTTCAATGCTTTCTATGATGTTTTGACGCATAAGAAATAATTTTTCACAATAGGTAGAAAGAGAGACACAATCACTCTCAGGAGATATGTAAGCTTCATAAATTATTGTAAATGTGCAACCAATTTTTAAAAAAGAACACATACACATCCCTGAATAGAATTATTCATTTTCCTCCTCTCTTTATTTTTCAAAGGAGATTTTGATAGATATTAGATAGAGTTTTTGAATAAGAGAAATAGAAAGTTAGAGCTAAGATTCAAGACATTTTCTATCTGTGTTCTTGTTCATGAGAAATGCTATTCATACATATCCAATTTTAAAAGCAATAAAACATATTTTTGCTTTCCCTGGACCACCTAACCAAAGAGAGACACTTAATCCTTCTGTTAAATAGTTATAAGCAAAAAGTGACTTAATTATAACCCTGCAACATTAAGTCACTGCCATTCAATTAGAAACAAATGTTTCAGAGGAAAATTTTAATTCATTTAAAATTATGAGTTACAAATTCATTGTGACTCATAATAAGGAAAATGCAGATTAAAACCACAATGAGATGCTATGTTACACTCAGCAGACTAGCAACAATTAAAAAGTTTGACAATAATACACAGCATTAGAAAAGATATGACGCAATGGAAACCTCATACACTGTTGGTGGGAGTATAAATTGACATAAGCATTTTGAATTGCTAGGATCCTGAAATCCCACTGAAAACTATACCCTCAAAAAAACATGGACATATGTGTACCAGGAGATATGTTAACAAAATGTTCATAGCCTCATTGTCTGTAATAGCAAAACTGTGGAAGCAATCCAGATGTTCCTCAGCAGGAAAAAGGATAAATACATTGTGTTACATTCATACAATGGAACACTGTAATAGTCAAAGGAAAGAATCACAGCTATACCCATTAACAATGATTTATCTCAAGAACATAATGCTGAATGGAAGAAGCAAGTCTTCAAAGAATATATTCAAGATAACTCCACTTTCATTAAAGTAAAAATAAAAACAGAAAAATAAAGTAACAGTTTGCCCAGAAACCGTATGTGGTAAAGTCATAAAGTAAAACAAGGAAATGATTAGTACAAGCTTAGGGTAAAGATTTACTTCTGAGGATGTCCGTGTGAGTCAATCAGGGAAGAACATGATGGACAGTCTTGGGTCTAGGCATACAGGAGTTTATTTATTTAAACAGTATATGTGTATGTGTTAATGTCCTTGTTTTGCTATAAAGAAATACCTGAGGCTGGGTAATTTATAAAGAAAATAGGTTTAATTGGCTCCTGGTTCCGCAGGCTGTATAAGCATGGCTCCGGCATCTGTTTCTGGCAGAGCCTCAGGAAGACTACAATCATGACAAAAGGGGAGCTGACATATCCTCATATCTCATGGCAACAGAGGGAGCAAGAGAGGGAGCAAAAAGGTCCTATACTCTTTTAAACAACCAGACTTTGTGTGAACTAACTAAGCGAGAACTCACTTATCACCAAGGGGATGGTGCTAGGTCATTCATGAGGGAGCCATCCCCATGATTCAATCTCCTTCCACCAGGTCCCACCTCCAATACTGGGGAATCACATTTCAACATTCAACCTTCATATGAGATTAGGAGGGGACAAATATCTAAACTATATCAGTATGGTATACATAATATTCTACATACAAGAAATTTTCTTAATTATAAAGGTTTTTGTAGAAAAGTATGCAGAGTATAATTCCCTCCTATGGAATGATGTATTTGTTATGAATCTATGGATCAAAATATATGAAATGCAATTTATTAGGGAAAGGTCAAGGGATCTGGATGGGAGATGGAGCTGCCTTATACAGTACTGATCCTATTTGAAAGTTTATTATGTGATTTAAATGTATAAATTATATTTGATTTCAAGTTTATTATTATATATACAAAGGAATTTTGGAACAGCAAAAATGACTAACCCTTGAATCAAGGTGTGTGTGTTTGTGCGTGTGTGTGTGTGTGTGTGTGTGTATTTACCCCTGAATCTGATGAAGGTGAAAAGAGTCTACAAATTTGTAATTTGGATTATTACCAAGTTCCTAAGATTTTTAAGCTAGAATGATTCAGACAGGAAAAATGTGCCACCAACTCACAGAACTAATCATTCTCAGCCCAGAATTAAAATGGGAAGTATTACATACTTCTTGTTATTTATGGGTAGGTCAATATACATTTATAGTTATTATTTAGTTATTTGTAAAGACAATCACTTGATTTAAACATGCGTCCTATTTACTGACTTATTTTGTTATTGTTAGTTTGACTCTATTGTGTTATTATGCCCTATTCACACAACATCCAAAATACAGAAAAGAGAACACTATGTCAGGGCACACATGCGTCATTTAAGCACCATCTCCATCTGACCATTGAGCCATCCTGGACTAATTTGGTAGGTTCAGAATAAGCAGAGAGATTTTCACTTTACCAAACAGCACTGCTCTTTAAATGTGGTATAATCAATGTAGCCCAACCTGTAGAGGTCCTGAGAGACTCAGACAGATTTTATGACCCCTGCACTTAGAAGCAGAGTAATTATCTCGACCAATTGGGTTCAATCCTGAAACACAAGTCAGTTATTACCACCCAGGAGGTGGTATTTACTTTTCATAATTTTTTAAATAAATACTTTTCAGCTCTGATCAGAAGTAATAACTCTGAGACTTAACACTTACCATGCCCCAATCGAAAAGGCAGATAAAGCTTTACCATCCAAAATTTTAGACCAAGCATCTGGAAGATATTTGCATCTCAACTAAAAATGGTACCCACTGACATGCCCATTGTCCATGGCCATGTAGGCTAAAGCATCTCAATTTATGTGATTCAGCACTGGATTTTTATAATCTAACAAATTATATAAATCTAGCAAATCAAATGTCTTATTGGACGAATTTATCTTCTTTTACAGCCTCTCCTTTTATCTTCTTTTTCTTTTCTTGTCTTTATTCTATTTGCTCCCCTTTTCTTTTAAGATTTCTCTTACTTTCAAATTTCAAGCCTCCCTCTGATCTTTTAACTTGGTGAGCAATAATTACTAAGTTAATTTTGTTCTTAAAGTCATATCTTTCTATTCTTTAGATGAGAATTTTGTTTGGATATACTTTGTTCTGGTTGGCTTTTCACTCTTTAATCTTGTTCCTTTCATTTCCAATTTCATTAATTTTTGGGTCAATCTTCCAAGCCTTCACATTGCCATTTGTAAAAGCCACTGTCACCAGACCTGAAACAAAATGCATTGCTCTGGATTTACTCAAAAAGAGCAAAGTTTAGGGTGTGCAACATTTTAAAATTTTAAATTCAATTTAAAAACATATTATTTAAAACTCAGATACATATAGGACGGGCACTGTGGCTCACGCCTGTAATCCCAGCATTTTGGGAGGCCAAGGCAGGCTGATCACGAGATCAGGAGATCAAGACCATCCTGGCTAATACAGTGAAACCCAGTCTCTACTAAAAATACAAAAAAATTAGCCGGGCGCGATGGCAGGCGCCTGTAGTTCCAGCTACTCGGGAAGTTGAGGCAGGAGAATGGCGTGAACCTGGGAGGCGGAGCTTGCAGTGAGCCGAGATGGCGCCACTGCACTCCGGCCTGGGCGAAAGAGCCAGACTCTGTCTCAAAAAAAAAAAAAAAAGCTGAGATACATACATATAAACATGGAGAGCACCTCTACTTTATAGACATCTGAAGTGAAGAACTAGTTAGCAATAGGAATTAATTAAAGCAGAACTTATCAGAGAAGTCTTAATAACATTTGTTTGTAAACAACATCATGAATTATAAAATTGATTTAAGGTTCTATTTCATGCTGTAGACTAGCCGGTTATGTCACTGGTGTTACTATCAATCTCTGGAATAGACATACTTAACACAGTCAAGGCAATCCAATATACAGAGAGCTAAAAAAAAAAAAAAAAAAAAAACTACTAAAAAAGGTTTGAATTTTATTCATACCCTAAAATCCACTCTGCAACAAAGAGTAAATTGTAATAATTAGCAAAACTATTTAAAATTTATAGAAAATGTTTTTACATCTAATTTAGGATCAAACAATTATTCAGACTTCAAAATAACCTTAATTCAATCTACAAGTAGTATTTTGTTAGAAAAGGCTCTCAAAGATATTTGATGTCCCCACTGAATCTAGATGAGAGTGAACAAGTATTTTGGCACAGCCTTTTTCTAAACAAGAATATTGGGAGTAACCATTTGTTATTGCAGGGACTGGTACTAGCTTCAGAAAGTGTGAAGTGCCTCTTTACTGTGAAAAATTAGTCATCTTTGCACTCAAATTTTAAGGGCAAAGTATATAAATTCAAATTTCTTTCAAGGCTTTTATGTAAAGTTTATTTTAAGTGCCTTTTACATTATTTCATCAAGCCTATTCAGATTAGAAATTTCCACTCTTGTCTTTGTAAAGACAGCCCTATTTTTTTTTTCTATTTTAAGCTCCTTAGAATAAAGAAAATGTGTTGTAGAATACTGAGTTATCTTGCCATGTATAAACTTACCAGAACAAATTGACTGGTTTGTTCTTTAAAAAACAAAATATAGTTTTTTAAAGGACATGCTTATCTTTATGTTTTGTAATAATAACTTTATCAAAAATATGCTGTTTGATAATGACTGTATCAAATAAAGTCAGAAAGTTTAGGGATAAGAGTTAAGAAACAGGAAAGGATAGTGGTAAGAAGAAGCCATCTGACAATTTTTAAAAATGTTTTGAGTAATAGTTCATCTAAGACAGAGAGTTATTTAATCCAAACCAGTGTGTTACTTATGGTTTAAAATCCAGTCAGTAGTGTGATAAGAGACTATGTAGAAAAACAGTAAAATTACAACTTTGACACATTTTATATACATATTTTATCTAAATACTATGGATGTATGTTGACAATTAGCATTTTTCTCAAAGTAAAGTCATTGTTTTACTGAATGACATACATATTTGAACTCAGAAGAAAACCTTAATAGTGATATTTCTAGGTAAATGAATAATTAGAATTCTGTTTTAAAAGAAAACAATAAAGTTAACACTGAATCTCAAACAAATGGGGAATCTAAATGGGAAAATAAAAGATGTATTATTATAATATGAGTTGGGTCCATTCAGAATATAACTTGTGTAAAGATCCATAATGAGGCTTTCAAACAAATTATGATTTATTTAATCACAAATATGTATTTCAATTTATAAAATAGTCCTTTGGCTGTAAGTTTAGAAAACTTCTGTAACAATACAATGAGGTAACGTCATTGACAGCTGGCATTGTTTTTAGAGTTATCTGTATACATCAACACTGAAAAGCTTAATAAATTACAGACTAACAAACATGTAACTTACTGTTTAGCAAACAGACGTAAAACTTTTTGGCAATTAAACAGAATTTGTATTCTGCTATAGATGTTTTTAGAAAAGATTAATTTTCTTTCCTTGAATTTCATTGCTAAGTTTTTTTTTTTTTCCTCCTTGTATAGGCTCTTTAGTGCTATTGTCCAGAAAAGCAATAAGTAACGGAATAAGGCTTTTGTTGGGAGGCAAGAGTTGGCAAGTCAGCCAGTTTCAACAAGAATTCTGCCAGTTTTAGCCATTGTGTGGCCATTTAGGGAAAGGCTTCAACATTTTATGTTAAAATACTGAGCAATCTTCTCATTTACCCTAATTTGAAAGGTCATTCCTTGGAATTTAGTAAAATCTGAACACTAAGTATATTACAGGAAGCATCCTTACTAACTTTTTTCCTTTCAAAGTCAGTGAAGAAATACATATTAGGTTGAAATAAGAATAAAAAAATTAAAATTAATTTTTGAATATTTTCTTTTTGTAAATATACAGTATTCTAACACCTTCAGTATTTTTACTCTGGCATCTCTTGAATAATATATAAACTCACATGAAGCCAATATCCAGTTTTCTGTGATTTAGACTCTAGTATAAAGAAACATTCATTCATTTATTCATTTAAATATTTAGTAAACAGTTTTGGGGCACCTAATATACAGGCATTTATCTAGGTGCTTCATATATATTAGTGAAATGAAAATCAGGCAGAAATCCTTGCACTGGAGCTTACGTGTTAGTGGGTGGATGGAAAATAAAAAATAATAGCAAGGTTGGGTGCGGTGGCTCACACCTGTAATCCCAGCATTTTGGGAGGTCAAAGTGGGCAGATCACTTGAGGCCAGGAGTTTGAGACCAGCCTGGCCAACATGGCGAAACCCCATCTCTACTAAAAATACAAAAATTAGCTGGGTGTGGTCATGCTGAGGTAGGAGAATTGCTCAACCCGGGAGGCAGAGGTTGCAGTGAGCCAAGATCATGCCCCTGCACTCCAGCCTGGGCAACAGAGCAAGACTGTGTTTCAAATAACTAAATAAATACTAAACAAAAAACAAAAAACAAAAAACAAAAAAACCAGTAAATATGTAAATTATAATAGATTGGTGCAAGATGATTAGTATTACAGGAAAAAAGGACAAACTAAAATAGATGAAAAAGAAAGAGGTCTGTGGTGGTATAGACCTAAGTTGATTTTAAATAATTATCGATGTAAGTTCTTTAGAAGAGTTCACATTGGAGCAAGATTGCAGGGTGGTGAGCGACTTAGGTATATGGATATCTGGAATAAGAACATTTTATGCTAGTTGAAAGAAACCCACAGGTAATTCTTAATTCTCCTTTAGAAAATGTGCGTATCTTTCTTTAAATTTGTGCCAAATGAAATCAGAAGTACTGGCAGTAAGTAAACTTGTCTAGAGGTGAAGGACTTGATAAATGGAAGAAGAGACATTTAAAGCTGGAATACAAGATCTATAGGTCCATAAGTAAGGAAGATTAGCATTCTTTTCATACGCAGATGCTAATGTGACGCTTATGTAGTGTAGAGAAAAAGACAAATAATAAACTTAGAAATTATTCAAATAAATACTCCCTCATACTATTACGATTATTATATTACTATTATAATCTTATATCAATAAAATTATATGAATCACAATGATCTTTGTTCCTTACCAAAAATTTAATTTCATTGCAAATAGTTTTTAAACTGGAATGGATATACTGTAATAACTGATGTCCATATGCATATTAGGTTGAACTAAAATGTCCAGACGAAAAAAAAAGCACGTCTGTTATAAAGACTGTTTCCCTTCCATGATGATAACATCACGCAACTATTTCTGTAAGGAAAAATGTAGACCAGAATGTAGGACAAGCCTTGAAGTCTAAACTATTTTGAGTAATTAGGGGTAGGATGTTGTCAGAGTGTAAACATGTAACATCTTTTATTTCTTTGAAAAAAGCACATGCCATTTCAAGACCTACACCATAGTTAGATTTAATGAAACATTGAGATGGAGTCTCCCTTTTCTAAGTTAGGAATCCATTAACTAAATTTATTTAACTTATTCAGTCCTCTAGCTTAGGAAGCCACAAGTCTTATTTAAGGTTTTGAACATATGTGGTCTTTTATGGTACTGGAGTCAGGAAAGTTGAGAATTTGCTGAACGAACTTAGCTTTCAGGATTAGTATGAAAAATTACACATTTAATGGATGTTTTTGAAGAATGCTTGTTATATCTAAACTCAAATATAAAGTCTTTGTTAATTTTGGTGTGTATTTACTTTGAAGGAAGTAGACTGGAATTTGGTTCATTAAATGTAAACATATATTAATTTTATGATCAAAATGACTTTCACACTGATAACATGGAACATAGAACAGGAAATCCTTTTGGAAAGTGCATAATTAAGGAAGTTAGCTATTGTGAGAAATTCAATTAATTTAAAAATTAAACAATATTTAGGAAAATCATTATATGAATTTCACTCCTGCCAGGTTGTTCCAGACCTTAATATTTGCTCATATCTCATTTGAAGGCCTTCCTATTCAAATTAATGAAGACAAATATTCATCAAAGCTTTATTCTTAGGAATATCACTTTCTTCAACCATGGTATTTGCCATGGAATTAGACACAAAAAAATATTTTTTGTCAAAGTAGGAAAGGTAAAAATTATATTAGAAGCAATTGAAAGGGAGATATTTCAGAATATCTCAACCAAGGAAAACATAAAATTGCAAACACAGTGAATCTGGTTGTTGTTTATTTCAGGTTTTTTGATGTTTCATCAATAACTGAAGGTTTGCTACGATAATAAATATATACATATTTATAGATAATATTTACATTTTTACAGATAATAAATATATACATATTTATTATATGTATTTGATTTATCTGATTTATCAGACATTAAAAGATCTGATTTACCAGGTTTTGTCATTTTAGAAAACACTCTAGTTAAGATACTGAGTCTTGATCTTGTGGCTAGATGAAAAATAGAGTGGCAGCCAGCAGTATGGAGTAAGACTTTACACTTTGATTGGAATTGTCTTTACATAACATGGAAGTGGTGGTGGTGTTGTCCAGAGCAGGAGACCTGTCTTTTTGGCCTTTGACACCTAGCATAGGGCCAGGCACCTCATAAGTACTTCTTATGAGGTACTTCTATGGACCATATTGTTTAATCCTAGTATCCCCTAAGGGAAATAAATGTATAATCATATGAGTTAAAATATAAATATTCTTGGAGAGAAATAAACTCTGGGATGAAAAAGTCTGCTTCTTTCCCCCAAATGAAATATACTGCAATATTACCAGATTTTAATTTGTTTAGAGAAAGAGCAATTTTAGCATACAGGAAAATATGCTACTCTTGACCACCTGAGGCCAGAATGCAGCTATTGGGCATATGGTTTGGAAAAAAGTGAACGTTAGATAGGCTAAGTGAGAAAACTTAGTGGAAGGAGAAGGATACCAAAAGAGAGATGGAAAATTACCAACTGCAGATTGTACTTACTGTATAGTTTTTCCTAAAGCCCTGCAAGTCATGCCCTCTGTCTGCTGGGAAAACTCTTGGCCATTTGTGTCTGATGTCCATGTCTGTCTTTTGAATTCTGTCCCTTACTCCCTGATCTATAAAAGTATCTGAGGTGGCTTAAAAACATTACACACACACACACACACACACACACATATGTGTGTATATATGTATATATACACGTATATATATATTTTACCTTATTTTATAAGAGTAACTGTCACGTGAATTACCTGAAACATGGGTTTTTAAACTGAGAGTTGAAGAACTCTTAATATAGCTAACAAAAAAGAGATCCTATGAAACTCATGCAACTGTAAGCAAAATGAGAATGCCTTTGAATGTATTTTTTTTTTAATTTATGGAAAAAAAGTTTTTGGTTTCATTACATTCTCAATGTGGGTCTTAATTTATAAAATATTCAATGATAAATTCTTAAAATGAATTATGTTAAGCCAAAACCTAAATGTTTTTTTGCCATCCTATTGCACAGGCACTCTTTCTTTGTATTTTTGAAATATAATAAATAAGAAAATGTAAATGTCTTCCATTAGGTGGCAGTAATAAGTTCCTATAATAAGAACTTTAAAAAAAAAAGTCAAAAACAACTTGGAATCCTAAAAATTGAATTTATTGGATCCTTCTTAATGTTCTCATTTTGAGATTGTGGAGCTGCTATAATAATCAAAACTAAAATTTTCTGACAGATGTCTACATTTATCTCTACTGTAGTATAGTCACACAAGTAGCAAACAAATTTGTGTAAATAAATTTACTTTTATTATCTTGTGTTAGAAAAGATTTAGTTTGGATTTGGTGAATCATATCACTATTCAACTTTGCACTACTTCAGTAATGAGAGGTCTAATAATAGATAATACACAATAGTATAATGAAATATTTAGGATTTAGATTCATAATATATGTAGGATAAAACCAGAGTTTTGTCAACGAGGATTGTGCAACTTTGGGTTTCATTGAGTTTCATGTGTAAAGAAACACAGTAATTTTTGTTTAATACACCTTTTTAAATTGTTAATATGCAGGTATTTTTAAGTGCTCAAGTTCTATGGAGATAGTAATTATCAATATCAATTTTATTAGGTTTTGGCATGTATTGTATGATGGCAAAAGGATGGTCACTCTAACAACTGTAATTATAAATCACACTTGTTCACTCTTCCTGTCTTACAGATAGATTGCATTCTGTCTATCCGTATGGGTGTCGATGGTTTGGAATAAAATTTTGCATTGAAACGAATTATGTCCTCAGTCTCATTCACAACAGACTTAAGATGAACATGAAAATTTATTGCATATGTACTAAATGCCAAGAGCTAAAAAATTTCCATGTGTTAATTCACGGATTACTTACAAAACCTTATAAAGCAGTATGATTATCACTTCCACTTTATGGATGAGAAAGGGGAACTAATAAGTGGTAAATTTTGGGTTCATATGTGGATGATCTAAATCCAAAGTGCATCACAGTGCACTTCTATAAATACCATATACCTAAATTTCTAAAATAAATGCATATTTTTTCTTAATTTATGAAGTATATTGGTATATTTGTAGAAAAGACAGAAACAAATATACCATTAAAAGTAAAATTTTTAAGACATATGCACATTGACTAATAAAACATTAAACATGTTACTCTAATATTGTTTCCATTACTAAGTACAAAATAAAAATCACAGTTTTGTATTGATGACATTCTTTTCCCATGGTTTTAACCCTCTTTTTCTATTATAATGTTATTTATTGCTCTCTGATACTTACCAAAGTTTCTATTTTTCCTTCAAATTATCCTTGGAAGAAAGGCAAAATTGAGATGCATACGCAAAATATCTGCATAATCATTGGTCTCAGTTTAATTAGTGAATGCGGGTTCAAAATAACACTTATTTGTAAAATTTATGAATTTGGTAATTGGATACAAGAAAAATTTATCTTCATTTTGGTTAATAAAACCAAACCTGTGTGCTCACGAATATGCTATTGATCCTCCATGTGACTACGCTGTAAGGAGATGGGCACTTACAAACCATCTAGTTGCTATGTAACTAAATCATTGCAATTTAACATACCAAATGATACACTCGAAATTCACTATAATTTTATGAGAAACATAAATGAGCTTAGGTTAGCCTAAGCCTGAATAGAGAAATAACTACAGTTTTATACAAAAGTTTATGTCATATTAACACTTTTTAATTCAAAAAGATATGTTCTATGTTAAGGGAAATAAGATTTGTCTGAAAATTGGGCTCCATTCAGCAATGTTAATAAAATATAAAACTACAGCCCCAATACCATAGGGATTATTTATGTGTTCATTTTGGCTTATGCTAGATTGAACTGGGTTGGAATTTTTGTCTTTTTAATTTTTAGTAATGGAAAAGATGTATAACACATTTAATTTAAATCATGAAAAAATTAAAAAATAAAACTTGTTTAACATTTCAAAAGTAAATACACTATTTGGGCCATTTTTGCAAACAATAATATTTTGGTGTGTTAGTTTTGAATAATACTGTCTCTTAAGTAAACAAACTAATTGAAGAAAAAATGGAAGAAATGTGTTTTAGGAAAATATTTGCAACTTATTACCTGATAATAATTCTAGTAACCTAGGAAACATAGACCCTAACTCAGTTCACAGGCAGTGATACTATTTTATATTTTTGTAACAAGAAGTAAGACCTTATTATGTCCTTAAAAATTGAATACATTTCTTCTCTTTTTTGTAATACAGCGTATTATAATTAAATTAATTTGATGTTAAGATTATTCCAATAAGGAAAAATGCAGACATCAATTGACCTAATCTAATTCACATGGTCCATGTGAATAAATGGGAAAAGGATAGATCCATCTGGTTAGAATGTAGAGTTTATCTTGTATTTCTGGTAAGTTTTTATTTGCCCCCTATTTGCATCATAATATTTTTGTATATTAAATGAGAAGATGTCTTGAAATAATTTGTAATCCAGTATGGTACATGTACTTTGTCAGAAAAATAGAACATACCTGAGAAATTATGAATGTTTATAGTTTCCATGGATTTGAAAACCAGATACAGATAAATGTTTTAAATAGCTGTGTACCATTTGTCTATCTTAAGCGTATTCTCCAATATTCTGATTAAGTCAAAACTAAGATACGTTACACACTTGACTCTCATAAGAGTGTCTTTCATTAACACCGTTGCAATGATAGAGCTTGTGTTTATGGTTTAATAGCTTCTCTGAATGACAAGCATAAGACATGAAATAAAGCAAAAGATTTTAAATACTCTTTCTTGAACATATTTATATTCTGAAAAGTCGATACTGTAATCATTATATCTCCAAAACCAGAATTATTTGTTAAAACTGTATTCAAGGTCATGTGTAGAGTATGAAATAAATTTTGTTTAGTGAATACGTTTTTGATCCTTTAAAGATTATTATATTTTTTCTATAAAGATCTAGAACAATCTTTTAAAATTAAGTTACTATCAAACTTTTGCCATGTAGATAAAATTGGTAGCAAAATATTTTTACAATGTTTCCAAATATGATCTAGTTAGAAATATATAATGATGCTATTAACTGAAATTCAGTTAGTGTTTATGTGATTATCAAATAATTTGTCCACATTAATCTGTAAAGCAAATAAGGTAATCATTTTACCTTTATATTGTTTTCAATTTTTTATTAAATTTTATTTCTGTTATGCATGAAAAAATAGTATAATATGTGCAGGTGAACATAAATGTTCTTACAAATATGCTAAGTATTGACTTCACTTAAAATTCATTACATGTTCGGAGTCACCAGTGAGAAAAGCATATACATCTTGCACATTCATTTAAAATAATTTTTAAAATTACAGACCCAGTATTATTTTAAACAATGTTTTTGTTATTCCAATTTTTCAAAGTGAATGAACAGTTTCATATATTATAAAAATCTACATATTTTAACTTTTAGTATAATGCTTTGGTATGTAAGATAGAAAAAAAAATCTTGTAACAATAACCAAAAATATTATCTCTTTAAGAAATAGGATATTTCAGGTAAAACATATTTCAGCTCACATTAGGCACATAATATTTCAATTCTATGTTTCATTTTACATATTTAGAATTGACTGTAGGCTCAATGCATTGATTTTATGATGCTATAAGGAAATATCTTCTAGCAAAGTAAATTCATTTCTTTGTGGCTGAAAGCATGCATTGATATTCTGATATTTTCTTATCATTAAATAAAGCACATTTTGAATACAATAATATGAATTTTTATTTCAAACTTCCAGTTATGTCCTCAAATATTTCCTTTGGCTAATGACCTTCAATGTTCATCGCCTAGTGTTTTTCAAAAGTATTTTTGGAAAACAAAGATTATAAACCATACTGTTAGTAAACTCATAAAAATTTAATCGAATTACACAAGAAAATTATGGGTTTGGGACTAGCAATTAAACAAAAATTAAGGAAGTTTGGAGGGTTTCTCATGATAAAATATGATCATAATATAATACCGCCTAAGAAAATAATCTGAATTAAAAATAATGTTGTTTTAATTCTTGTTACTAACCCATGGCATTGGGTTAGTAAATGTGTTGTTTCCACTTTCTCCCCCATTTATATAATGGCTAAAGTCACATTCTAAAAACACTTTTCCCATTTCTACACATGTGTCAGGGAACTCAGTAGAATTGAAGATTGAAAAGAGAGAGAAATCAGCCGTGATACTCTTAAAGAATCACAAATCTAAGAATTAATTTAAATTTTCATTATATCGAGGATTTGTGGAAAAATTGAGTTGTAAATTACTGAGGAGTTACTCAGGATGTTTGTAGTCTGTTATTAATGTGCCAGATATAAGTGATTAAGTACAGGATGCTTCCAATGCAGGACATCTTGGAAAGTATAACTTCATTTAGGTAAGAAAATATATAACTTAAAAATCATATCTATCAACATCATTTAAAATTTGACATCAAACTTTCTCCAGCAACAAATTTGTGATATATCTACAAAAATAATTTATTAAGCAGACACTAGTTTCTTAAATTGTTCAGGACAGTCTGTACTATCGGAATGAGCATTAACAGATGTTTTATCTCAACATTTCAGTAAGTTCCATCCTGGAAATTCTTTTTAAATAAATACTTTAATTTCTTTGTTTAATCGTCTAATATACTTCTTTGGGAAAGCTGTCACGTTTCTTTATCCACAGATATCGTGGTATCACACCCCCCTCCAAAAGCTTGCAGAGGGGAACCAGTCAAGCTGAAGTATTCTCTTAAAGATTTCAAAATTAAGAATTGTTTTAAAAATCTACATTTCCTAATCTCTAGGTTTTTTTTCTTTGTAGCCAACACCATCATCCAAATAAAGAGCAAACAGTTCAGGGTTAGCAGAAGAGAGATTTAAACACATCTGGCAACAATGAACAACAAAAATTAGTTCAGTAGTTACAGATATATGTGTAAATAAAGGTGAAAGGCAAATGTAATAAATGCAAAGTGATTACTTTTCAAAACTCTGCATTATGATCAACCACAGAGTAAGTGAGACTCCGAGACCCATTAACTAGTTATTCTTTCACCTCTTTCTTAGAGCTGATAACATGGAAAGTTTAAAGACCCTTCCTGGGGGAAAAATGTTTTCCAGTTGTCAAGATTCAAGCTTAGCTAATAGTAGAGCTAATTTTAAAAGACATTGTTCTCTGATTAAGGTTTTTGTTCAGAAATATGTCTTTTAATCCATTTAGATTTTTAATACTTGCTAAATTTATTTTCTAGAATACCATGGTAAACAATATTATCTAGTAGTATTAGATTTTGTATTCATGTTGGGGTAGTAGGCTGTATTTTCTCTAGCTTGTGAAATAATTGAGAATATGTTTCAACATTATTTCAATGCTATCTACTAAATTCTATAATAGAAATATTGCCAAACTATATGAGAATACTACTTAGAATAAATATATTTATTTTGAATGTGCACTTACCCAGTCCAGCTCTTAAGGAAATTCTTTGTGAAATATTCTTAGGATGGAACTTTACTTTCTGAGATTCCGCAGAAGAGATTTACCCACAAGCAAGGTAGGAAAGAGTGAAAGCTTTGCAATGTGATCCTGCAATCAGGATGAGATTCAGTTAGCAGAGCTCGATGGTCCTAAAGCAGGAGGTGACACACTCTGCTGGAGAGAGAGAGGTTGTTCTGAGTAGATTGTAAGTGTTGTCAGATTGTAAGTGATCAGCAGCAGAAGGGAAACATCAGAGCTTCCTGTTACATCACTCTGACCCCGCCTGCAGTTAGTGTTAGGTTACTTTCTTTCTCAAATAGCATACCCCAGGAAAGCAGTACTCCTTTCTTATTATGAGACAAGAGCAAGAAGCAGCCTGAACAGAGAGAGACCATAGGCTGTGTGAATACATTGTTACCGGTAAAAAGCTGGCTGGCTTTCACCTTGACTGAGTTCTGTTAGAACTTGCCAAACAAGCTACTTGTGATTTGAAGGAAATCTGAATATAGTATTCTGCTCAAAGAATCAAAGGAGTTAGGCGTGTGTGTGTGTGTGTGTGTGTGTGTGTGTGTTGAATTATAGCTTACAAAGTATCCAGGAAAAAAATATCTAACAAATCTGTGTTCATAGCACAACACAGAAAAAAAGTTAACTGTATTCATCATAATTGGTTTTGTGATTTGGCTGTTCTGAATTTGGAGCTCTGCTAATTGGGTGCTGTTCCTCCATCAGTTCCTAAGTGCAGTTCCTAATCAGTTAATTAGATCAAGAAACTTTATCCTGCAGTTTTTAAATCTTTTATTTTTTCCTTTAGCTTCTTCATAAGAACATGAGTATATGTGTTATAAATTCAACTTGTGTATGTGTGTGTATAGAGTGTTTCTTTTATAAGTATATATATTTGACAAAATAGCCTTTTGAATAATTCATAATTTTAAAATTATTGCACACATTTAAAAATATTTGGTATAATTATGTTATTTATAATATAAAAATAATTTATACCATAATATTTGTAAATCAATACAATCTTAAAGAAAATATAGATATGTTATAAACATAATATTATAAAATAATATAAATACAAAGCATACTTTATTTCTTAGAAAAAATTTCATTTCAAAGCATAATTTTTCCTGAATATGTTTAATACATCATTGGATATGATCAGGGGAAAATGTAAATTTGAAATGCTTTTATCATTTTTATAATTTGGTAAATGTACGATATGAAGCAATAATTATAATTCCTGTAACCTAAACAGCACTAAAAGTCACTTAATTTATCAGGGCATAAATTTTCTCATCTATAAACTAGAAGAGATAGATTTTATCTCTAAGGCTTTGAATCGACAAATTTCATAACATTTTGAAATAGATAAGATATGGTGAGGATCGTTCAATTCTTAGTAAATTGTTAGTGCAATTCCAGGATAAAATGAGGTGCCCATACACCTTGCAGGCAAACAAAGGAGGTAAAGGCAAAATAAATTCAGGAATATCATGTTTTTAAAGCAGGGTGCTCATGTTGACATTTTTGTTGTCTGCATTAGTGGAAGAAAATGTTTATACAATCTTTGATTTTAAGACCAGTAAGATCAATATTGATAAAAAAAACCAGACATATAAAAAATAGATATACCTTAATCTCTATAATTATGGTTAATAGAAAAGACTTGTAAGAAACTGAGTTACACTGATGAACCGGTTCTGATACTGTCTGGTGTGATCTTGACAAAGCTTTTTAGGCTTGATGTTGCCATCTTGAAATTCAGAGCAAAACAAATACTAGATTTAATATGAAAGTAATAATGGGTCATGTCTTCTCATCTTCCATGCTAAGTGTAATATATGAATCCTATAAAGAGATTAACGTATAGCTTTTGAATTTGATTAAATCATGGTAAACTAAAACTTTTCCCAATATGTTTATAAAAGCATTAATATTTTTGTCTTTCCATAGATTCATTTATTTCTTTCCTTCCTTCCTTCCCTCCTTCCTTCCTTCCTTCCTTCTTTCTTTCTTGACGGAGGTTTTGCTCTTGTCGCGCAGGCTGGAGTGCAATGACGCAATCTCAGCTCACTGCAACCTCCACCTCCTGGGTTCAAGCAATTTTCCTGCCTCAACCTCCCGAGTAGCTGGGATTACAGGCACCCGCCACCACACCCAGCTAACTTTTTGTATTTTTTTGTAGAGATAGGGTTTCACCACGTTGGCCAGACTGGTCTCAAACTCCTGACCTAAGGTGACCCACCCACCTTGGCCTCCCAAAGAGCTGGGATTACAGACGTGAGCCCCTGCACCTGGTGAGATTCATTGATTTCATTTGCCCAATACTAGTAAGGTCTACTGAAGGAAAAAAATTCATGTTTTGAGCTCATGTCATAAGACCCTTAATCCAATGCTCTTTCTTTTCTACTCTCTATCAAGTGCTATACTTTATGGGGTGTCTAATAGAAGTTGTATTATTTATATTTAAGTTGATGGACACATGGGCCCATGATTGTAGTCCATGAAGACTCCTTGATAAATTTTATTAATATCATCTTTAATTCTTATTTAGACATAACAGGAAAATTGCATCCTAGTAATCCTCAAGAGCTGCCATTTTATAAACTTCAGAAAAAATAAATGGTACAGGGACTTCCAGGAAGGCATTCAGGGTATTCTAAGTTATGTAGGAGCAAGTGATAAGATAGATCATAAAAACTTCTCTAATACCTACTGAAACATGAAGGCAAATGTTTGGAAAACTGTAGC
Source organism: Pongo abelii (assembly GCF_028885655.2). Taxonomy (NCBI): domain Eukaryota; kingdom Metazoa; phylum Chordata; class Mammalia; order Primates; family Hominidae; genus Pongo; species Pongo abelii. The sequence goes on from NC_071996.2 coordinate 90,362,172, forward strand.
AGAGCTAAATGAAAACATTTCAATGATCAATGAAGCGGTTTTGAGCCAACGTGGCATTATATGGATTTATATATTATAATCTTTCTTCAGAAGACATTAAAGCCACTTGCAATAATTTAATTAGTAGTGACCAAATTTGTATTTCGAGCTAGGTAATGTGCTAACTGTGTTTTAGTGAGATAAGTAAAAACAGCATGTTCCCTGCTATCTAGTCCTTTAATGAACAGATTGACTAGCACATGAGCAGTTAAGGGCCAAATTCTGTGAAATTAGCAACTGATGCTGCTAACATAGAGTCTAGATGTAATGATGCAGAGCACTGCAATAAGGTTTTCTGTAGAAGTGAGGAATGGTGTATAAGTGTAGAAATATATACATATAATGATGATCAGTCACACATTTTCATTTTAGCATCCTACATGCAGGATTTGTGCTTTTATTTGTGCTCACACATAAGGCTCACAAGCGACCTTTTCTTCCAATAGGGGATACTAGTTACTATGTGAAATGCAAGTTGACTCAAAATTAGGAGTAGGCTAACTCCAAGTTTCTGGGCTATTGTTTATATTGAATATGTTAGTTAAACCAGACCAAAATGTGGTTTGACAAATTTAATTTTCTACTGACCAAACTGACCACTTATTTTGAATTTGTATGGATACTGCCTTGGAGCATAGTTCTTGCCACAAGAACAAACAAAATAAAACAGAACACTTTTACAGGAAATACATTAAGGACAGACTTTCCCTAGTGAGAGTGCAAGAATAAGTCAAAAGAAAGACTTTAAAAATAATTATTATGAAGTTTTAAAAGTTATTATTTTATGTTAATAATTCTTCTGTGTTCTTAATTGTCTGAAAGCAATTACTTATACTTGGTGATAATTTATGCAGTCAGCAATATTATATATAACTTGCCTTATGATAAATGCACCAATAATTTAAGGAGAAACACATAAACTTTACATCAGAAGCTTATATGTTTAAAAGCTTTACATTAAAAAACCACTTCTCGCAAGGAAATAAGTTGACCCGAACTTTTATTATTTTACCTAGCAATTGCTGTCAGCATTTTTCAAGTTGCTTTTCAAAACAAAAATAAATTGCATTTAGTAAAAGAATCTGCATACAATGTCTGGGAGATGAGCGTGAATATGCTATTATCTATTACTAAAACCAAAGGGCCGTTTTTCACTTTAATTGTGCACATAGCTATCATTTTAAAGAAGATTACAATATTCTTTTAAAAGTAGGTACTATGAATAAGAATTTGGAAGGTGCAGAAAACTATGTTTGAAATGAACAGTATATATATCAGGTCAGATATACAGAAATGTATACCAGGTTAATATACAGATAAATAAAACTATTTTATAGCCTATATGTAGAGTTTCTTTTAGTATTTAATAATGTATTTTCTCAAGAAAGCCAAGTAACATAAAAAATAATTGGCCAAACATTTGCTTATTTTAAAAATTCTTATATCCTGATGGATTTAGATCTTCCTGGGAACTTAGTATTTTCTTACAGATATTCATGAGTGTTGGAGGGGCGGATATTGCTAGAATAAAGTGCTAGTACTGGCTAGTGAGCTATGTCATGGACTAATTCAAATGGATGTTTAAATACAACAAAATTATAAAAGCTTACTTTAAATGGGAGTACACAATGAACTTTCTGAAGGGAAATACCTTCAATAGGGTGATCATATGTCCTAGTTTTCTGGGGCAGTCCCAATTCATAATTTCAGGCTCAAAAATGCTCTGGTTTGAAGAAAAAATATACAGTGTATGATGAACCTAGCCATACTTATCAATAGAGCAATGACAAGTAGCACATAAATACTAAGAGTGTGTGAGTAATTTATTTGGAAAACCCAAATCTTCTTTCCCAGAAAAGTTTAAAATAGTTCTTACTATTTCTAGGATGGTTTTAGTTGGCATCAAAAAAGATGCCCTTTTTAATTCTGGATATGCATTTAATGGGGATTTATTCTGAAATGCCGCTTATTTGCTGAATATCAATCTTGATAGTGAAAATAAAAGGTTTATTTATATTTGTATTTAGGCATTTCGACTTAAGTAGTATTTGATTAAATTACCAATCCCTATACTCTACATAAATAATTTAATCATTAAGTTCTAAAGATGCCAAATAGTATTCATGTCTTTCCAGTATTAACGAACTATTTTCTTCAGCTATCATCATATTTATATAACTTGTAAAAACATTAACAACTTATATTTTTGTTTATTTTCTTTAAAACCTTATTCATATTTAATGTCAGTCAATAACATACAGTGAGACTTTAAATATTAATGACTATGGAACTGTATGTAATGCATATATTGAAATATATGATGGATTTGCCTAGGAACCCTTAACACCTTTGAGAAAGCGTCACATCGTTCTTTTTACAGTTTCGAGGAATCTATAATGTCATCCTGCCATCTAGTGTTAGACATTCTCAAATTACAAAAAGTTGTTCTCTGACCAGAATAAAAATGAAATTCTATTGCTTTTTCTCTAATGAAAATAATCTCAACAACTAGGGAAGATTTCTAAGAAAACATCCTGATGTACTTGATAAATATAGTTACAAGGGTCAGGTACTTAATATAGACTATACAAATTAAAGCCCATATAGTCGATGGAGAATATGTATTTCATCAAATTTTAAGTGCAAAGGAAAACAATGACGTAATAAATGTTAAATCAGAATGTAATTTTAAAATCACTAATTAAGATGGCATACCTTCTTTTGTCTTTCTATGTATTTATCACTCCATCTGTATTCATGATTCAAAGCTAGAGATGGCTAGGCCAAAAGAAGACTAACTCCTACATATCCGATCAGGAATACAAATCAAATCATTGAAAACTAACAACAGAGTGATAAATGTCTGTCATGTCTGATAAACAAGGCTCTCACTATGTCAAAGCATGGAAAGCATTTGTTCCACCACTATCTGTTGGAAACAAAATCAATCATTAATTCACTACGATCCTGCTCTGGCTTAATGATTCCCAACCTGCTAACATTGCCATAGCCAGTACCTACTTGCATTTGCCACCTGAGGGCATGGGAACTGGCCCACCTAGTATGATGTAGCTCCTGCTAACACCAATGCATGCTATTTTGAAGCCTAAGGGTTGTCTCACTACTGCTACTGCCATTGCCCATACCACACATGATTCCCAGGGGATTAAAAGCCCACCCACCTGCCTTGCCCAATATTATCTCCACCACTACCTGAGCAAGTTGCTTGAAAGCCCCCAAATTAGCCTGTTTGCACCTGCTAACATTGATGTCCATGTACGCTAACCAGAGACCCAAGGACAGGAACACTTGGCCCACCACTGCATCTACTGGGTCCTGAGGACTGGCCCAAGCAGAGTCCCTGTTCCTGGCAAAATCTCACCACACCCTGCAATAACAACTGCAGCCTAAGCCACTGAGGAAATCACAAACACCACTGATGTTATTTGTAGCTGAAGATATTACACAGAGACTACATTCTCAAAATCAAAGCTAAAGTGTCCTACCCAACCAATACCATAGATATGTCTTCAGGAAAAAGTCTTCCCCTATGAAAGCCAGTTCAATGGACAAAAATGGAGAACCCAGAAATATATTTACATATCAAACTATCATCTGGTTTTCAACGAAGGCACCAAGCACCTACATTGGGAGGGGACAACCAATTCAATAAATAGTACCAGTATCCAGAAAACTGGATTATCATATACAGAAGAATGAAACTAGACCCCTATCTCGTATCATATATAAAAGTCAACTCAAAATGGATTAGAGACCAAAATATAAGTCTCAAAACTGTAAAACTACTAGAAAAAAATAGGAGACACATTGATCTAGTTAAAGATTTTATGTGTAAGAAGGCAGAGGCAATAAAACAAAAATAAACACGTGATACTATACTAAATAAAAAAACTTCTGTATAGCAAAGGAAACAATCAACAGAATAAAGAAATAACCTGTCGAATGGGGGAAAATATTTGCTACCTTTTCATCTGACAAGGGACTAATAAAACAACTCAACAGCAAAAACTAATAACTCAATTAACAAGTAGGCAAAGAACATGAATAGACATTTTTCAATAGATGACATACAAATAGTCAACAGATATATTTTTAAAATGCTTATTATCACTGATCATCAGGGAAATGAAAATCAAAACCACAATGGGATATCATCTTACTCCAGTTAGAATGGTTACTATTAAAAAGACAAAACACAACAGATGTCAGTGAGGATGTGGAGAAAAAAAAAGCTTATATATTGTCGGTGGGAATGTAAATTAGCATAGCCATGATAAAAAAACAGTATGGAGATTTATTTAAAAACTTAAAAACAGAACTACCATATGATCCAGCAATCCCACAGTATTCACAGGAAAGGAAATCAGTATATCAAAGAGATACCTGCACCCTATGTTTATTGCAGCACTATTCATAATAGCCAAGATATTTAATCATCGTAAGTGTCCATCAATGGATGACTAGATAAAGAAAATTTGGTTTATCTACACAATAGAATACTACTTGGCCATAAAAAGAATGAAATCTTGTCTCTTGTAGCAACATGAATAGAACCGGAAATCATTATGTTAAGTAAAATAAGCCAGGAACAAAAAGTCAAATATTGCCTGTTCTCTCTCATATGTGAAAGGTTAAAAATTCGATCTCCTGGTGATAGAGACTAGAATAATAGTTACCAGAGTGTGGGAAGGGTGGTGGGGGATAAAAAAAAAAAAAAAAAAAAAAGAATGGGTAATGGTTACAAACATACACTTAAATACAAGGAATAGGTTCCAGTGTTCAAGGGCAAAGTAGAGTGACTAGAGTTAACAACAATGTATCATATATTTTTAAATGGCTAGAAGAGAGGACTTGAAATGTTCCCAATATAGGAAAATGGTAAGTACTCAGGTGGTAGATATTTAAATACCCTGACTTGATTGTTACACATTCTCTGCATCTAACAAAAGACCATATGTACCCCATAAAATGTGTGACTATTATAGAACAATTTTTTAAATATGTGGAAGAGGCATCAAAACAGAGTCTACTACAAAGGCTGTTGCCCGTAGACAAAACTTGCTCAAGTGCTATACTTGGATTGCTCCTAGAGCTTGGAGACCAGTGAGCAAGAAGAGACACATATGCGTACATGAGGACACAGAATGTAGCGCCATGCTGATTGGGGTAAGGAATTTGTATTTTACTCCATGTGCAAGGGGTCATATAATCCAAAGCATGTTTTAGGAACATGCTGGTGGGTCTGGATGAGGTGTGGGTCAGGAGAAAAGTACAAAAACTTTTTCTAGAAATTTTTTATGACTTTCTACAAAGCATTAGTTGAAGTTAATATCCTTAGTTTTAATCACAGTCCCTTATATATGATACTCTTAGAATTCATTTCTCATGGCATTTTTAGATTCAGAAAATAAAAATGCTACAATTAAAGACTCTCTTTTTTGGATTAATTGTAAGGAAGCATAAAAACAAATTTGATTTTGGATTATGTCAACTATTCTACAGTCATATGTCACTTAATAATTGGGACATACTTTGAGAAATGGGTTGTTAGGTGAGTTCATCATTGTGTGAACCTCATAGTGTGTACTTACACAAACCTAGATGGCATAGCCTACTACACCCGTAGGCTATATGGTGTAGCCTATTGCTTCTAGGCTACAAACCTGTACAGCATGTCGCTGTACTGAATACTGTATAGGGCACTTATCACAAATGGAGCTTGCAGGACTAGAAGCTGCTCTGAGTGAGTGAGTGGAGAGTGAATGTGAAGTCCTAGGACATTGCTTCATACTACTTTAGACTTTATGAACAGTGTTCTCTTAAGCTACAATAAATTTGTAAAAAAAAATATATATTTTTTTAAACAATAAGCTAACCTTAGCTTATTGTGTGTCTTTTACTCAATAAACTTTTTAATTTATAAAAAATCAAATTTGATTTTAAAAGTTTTAATTTAAATTTTTTGAGCTCTTTTGTAATAACACTTAGCTTAACACAACTTAGCAAAACACAAACTTAGCAAAACACAACTTAGCAAAACACAAACACGTTGTACAGCTATACAAAATATTTTTTCTCCATAAGATTTTTTCTGTTTTTAAAATTTATTTGTTTCTACTTTTTAAAGTTTTTGTTAAGAATGGAAACACAAACACACGCATTAGCCTAGGCCTACACATGGTCAGGATCATCAATATCACTGTCTTCTATCTTCACATCCTGTCCTACTGGAAGGTCTTCAGGGGCAATAATATGCATGGAGCTGTGATCTCTGATGATAAACGATGCCTTCTTCTGGATTGTCCTTCTTCTGAACAGCCTGAGGATGTTTTACAGTTAACTTATTTTTTACTAAGTAGAAGGAAGACACTCTAAAATAATAATAAGGTGGGATTTAGTGACTTACCCCTATAATCCTAGCACTTTGCGAGACTGAGACAGGAGGATTGCTTGAGGCCTGGAGTTCAAGACAGTAGTGGGACTGTGTCTCTTCAAAAAAAAATTTTTTTTTAATTGATGGTGCACATCTGTAGTCCCAGCTACTTGGAAGGCTGAAGTGGGAGGATTGCTTGAGCCCAGGAGTTCAAGGCTGCAGTGAGTCATGATTGTACCACTGCACTACAGCCTGGGAAACAGAGCAAGACTCTGTCTCAAAAAAACTCCAAATTGGGTAAGTAAAAATTAAATACAATAACGGTAAAATGTATAGTATAATAAATATATAAACCCATAACTTAATTTTATTATCATTATCAAGTATTGTGTACTGCACAAAATTGTGTATACTATTCCTTTGTATGACTGGCAGCACAGTAGGTTTCATCAGCTTCACCACAAACACAGGAGTAATCTGTTGTGCTATGACATTACAACAGCTAGGAAATCATTAGGGAATAGGAATTTTTTAGCTCCATTATAAACTTACGGGATCACTGTCATATGTGTGGTTCATCATTGACTGAAATGCAGCTCATGACAATATTTTCAAGTATTTAATATCTAGTAACACTGATGGGTCTCTGCTTTATTTTAGAGAAAGTTGGGACAGAAAAGTAGCATTGTTGAAAACCAGGATTGTTTCCAAAAATATGCTTTTTGGATATTTTCTTTATTTAATTCTGTGGAGATTTTATTCCCACTTTTTAGGTGAGGGAACGGAATCTTAGTAGTTTACGCAACTGGAAATTGGTAGAAGTGAAACTTGACACTCTAGGTGTTTCGTTATTGCAAGTGTCTTCCTTCTTTACAACATATTACCACCAATTTTTTATTATTTGAAAAATATCTAATTTGGTAAACTATTTCACATATTTTTGGAAGATAATTATATGAATTATATGCCAAATTATATGGGTTATTGGGTCTTCAGTTAGATAATTCCACATTGAGAAAAAGAAAATTGTGAACATTAGCAAAATAGAAAAACATAACAGTTTTCAGCAAGTTCACATTAAAACATTAACAACTAACTTGGTCATTTTTCTATTTTGAATTCTGATGTCTATTCAGATAATAAATTTCCATTATTATTCATGTATGAATAATGATGTAGGTTCTGAATATTTGGGAAGATGACACAAGCAATAATGATGATCATTTTTTAAACTTTTAAAACTTCTCATATGCAAATATTTTAAGATGAGTTTTATATAAAATTTGTAAATAAAAAGAAAAATTTACTGATTTTTGGCCTTTTAAAACCCATGTTAGAAAAATTTTCCTACTAAAAATCTATTAGCACTTCCTAGACAATTATGTCAAAAAAATTTTTTTTAAATTAAAAGTTATCTAATGCATATTTTTTACCTTTCCCTTAATTGATCCTGTTAACAGTACAACTACATCACATTTATGTTCATTTCTCATTTTATAGAATTACCTTAGCAGACAAAATTTACCTCAAATTTTCTACTTTGACTTGTAATTGCCTAGCTTATTTGAATAACTATTATTACAGCTCAGAGACTGTATTCTAAAACATTGAAATATTAAACAGTCAGTAAATTGTATATACCAAATGCTACCATTTTATTGAATCTTTACTATGTAGTACTGTACTAAGCCCTCTTGTATGTATGCTCTCATTTGCCCTCACAATTATTTTACAGACAAAGCAAGAGGATTGATATGAAGGCCTATTGAATTCAAATCTAAGTTGATTTGAATCCAAACCCTGTATTCTTTATCATCATATTTGATTTGGTATTTGATTTTTCTCCCACTATAGTCATAAAATAGTCTTCATGTGCATCTGCCAGTTTATTAACAACCAGTGGAGATGAGAGAAACTGTGGAATGCAGTGGTTTTAAATATTTTCTCCCTAATTAAATGACTCTGTGTATATGTGTGTGTGTGTGTGTGTGTGTAGCTTGTGAAGAAAGAAAATAGTTAATAAAGAATATGTAAAGAGATAAATAAAAAGTTTCCTAACATATACAGTCATTAGCTTTAGAATTTTAAATACTTTCTCATTGAACAGTGGCAGAAACTTTCAATAAAAAATGGTAATTGTTTATTTCGTTGTCTCTGGAGTAACAATTTCTTGGCAAGATGGATCATTTAGGTAGCTCACAGCTGTTCACATCTTGAAACTCTGGAAATTTCCCTAGAGTGATTTACAAATTTTGTGGAACATTCTGTTGACAGTGGGGAATATGTTTAAAAAAAAAAAAAAAAAAAAGACTGTTGGAAAGTCAAAGTTCTTGCTTTCTGATTCCAAAACTGACTAACAAGAAGGAAGTAGCAGTTTCCTTTGGCTTCTAATTTGAGAACACCTGCAGCTTAGAAAAAGAGTTCAATAAATTAGAATTGTGCGCCTTGTGCAAATACAGATTAAATATGGATTAAGTCCCTAAAGAAATTCAAGTTCATAATTTAGTTGGCTGATTTTATCTTACAATGAAAAAGAATAGCAAATCATCAACAATATTGACAGGAATGAGTTGATTTTGGCTACAATTAGGATTTGTCTAAAACTTAGAATAAATTGTTGATTGAGATAAAACATTTTGGTACTAGAAAAATCTAATTCTAGTTAATTATTCTTCATTAAATTTGGCTTGCTTTTTTAGAATACTTAAGAGACAAAAACAGTCTAAAATTATTTCAAAACTTCTCATGAGGTTGAAACGCCTTGATGAGTTAGTATAAATCAGATCCACATATATTATTTTCCCTACAATATATATAATATTAAGAAAGAAAAAGTTAATGGATTCAGAAATGTTTTTTGTTTATAAAACCCATTATTAAGGCATTTAGAAAATCCCACAGTATGTGGGACCTCCTGTAAGGTAATTACTGAGAAGCTTCTCATAAAATCTTTTGTTGTTTGGGAATTAATCAGGCACTGGAAAAGGAAATTGTAGGTATAGTCAGTTTGAAGATGTCAAGCTCCATCAGCATAGGCTATTTTTGAAGAATATAGAAGACTACTGTATATAACAACCTTATGCTAGGGGGGTTATGGATATTGCTAACAGCAGAATCCGGCCAATGTTGATTTTTATTTTTTAATCACAGAACATCTCTCCATTTTTTTTTTTGGCTTAACGTATGGTGGTATTAGATACTTTTAAATAGAGAGTATTGCCATAAAATCTTAAAATTACCCAAACCAAAAAACTTGTTTATATAGCCAGTCTAGTCCAAAACACTCATTCTAAATATAAGTAAATATGGGGCCAGAGAAATTAGATGGTCAAAAAAATTCATCCACTAGGTTAGTATTGGTACTAGAAACAGTATCTCTTAGTTTATATTCTAAAACTTTTTACAAAGCCTCTTTCCCATCTTTCAGCAAAGCACTACACACACATAATTGAAAGATCAGTTAGTACAAACAGACTTCTAGCAAGTAAATAGCCATTCGCCATCCCTCAGACTTCTACATCCAACTATCTTGTGGCTTCCTTCCATTACTGTCATTGAAATATACAATTCCTTTTTATTTCTATTTCTTTGTATGTGACTTATCCCTCCACAGTCTCCTGTTCTTAGGACTTTTCTCTTCGTTACTAGAATTTGAAATTTCATGTGTGTGCAGAGGGGGCATGTCAGGTGGTTACCCTTTGTTGGGTACAACACACCATTTCAGTGAAGGGAATCTCTGTTATTCTTTTTCTGTAAGATGTCTCTCCCCTCTATTTATCTCTGCTATTTTCCAGATCCTTTGACACTTCAAGGTAGGGCACCTGAACTAATTGCGAAATTTTATCTTTCCTATCTTCTTTTCCATCCTTATGACTTCTTCTTTCCAAAGCTTAGAGATTTTTTTTAACTTTATCTTCTATTTCTTGATTTTAAAAAACCGTTTATTTCATTTTAATTACCAAGAGTTTCTTTCTTATAACCTAGTGTTATCATTGGCTGATTTCTCTATGAATACTAATTACAGAAGTTACAATAAACAGGAAAATATTTAGCTCCATTTATGTACTTCAATAACATATTTGAATTTTCAATATAAGATTTTTTATCTAAAAGTTTTTAAAATCATCTTTTGTGGGATTTACTGCTGGGCACATTAGGGTTTCTGTTCTATTGTGGCTAGTACATTTTTCCTAGTGCACAGAAATGCTATTGATTTTGATACAGGAGTGCTGGGAAGGGAAGAGCATGGTCCCTTTAAATGATATGGAACGGGGGACAGGGAAGTGCTGGGTAGAGCAAGGCCGGTCCCTGGCTAGGGCTTCACCCTCCGGCTTGTGCCCACGAACCTAGGTGAGGACAGGCACTCCTGCCTTTGTGCCCAAATGTTGCATTTTCCAAAACCACCCTGGCCCACCATGCCCCCATCCTGGGCCTATAGAAACTGAGACCCTAGCAGGCAGATACACAAGCGTCCGGACGTCCAGAGGAGGTCAGCGGAAGAAGACACAAGCAGCCGGACATCGAGAGGATGTCGAGGGGAACATACCAGAGCACATGACAGACACTGGCAGGACAGCAGGCCATTGACTGGAGGAACGATGTGGAGTTTGGCGAGATCAGGAGGAGGAGAGCACGGGCCGCTAAGCAGAGGGACCCCTGGTCCATCTCCCGTCTGGCTCCCCCATCTGCTGAGGACTACTTCTACTCAGTAAAACCTTGGACTCATTCTCCAAGCCCACGCGTGATCTGATTCTTCCGGTACACCACGGCAAGAAACCCCGGGATACAGAAATCCCTCAGTCCTTGTGGTAAGTAAGGGGGTCTATGAGCTGGTTAACACAAGCCTATAGACGGCAAAACTAAAAGAGCACCCTGTAACACACGCCCACTGGGGCTTCAGGAGCTGTAAACATCCACCCCTAGTCACTGCTGTGGGGTTAGAGCCCTATGGCCTGTTTGTCTGTATGCTCTCCTAGAGGTTTGAGCAGCCGGGCACTGAAGAAGCAAGCCCCTCCCCCATCACATGCCCCCATCCGGACATGGGAACTTTTCCCATTTCAATTTCATATGTTGAACTTTCATATAGCAATCTTGCTAAACTCCAGTATTAGTTATTTCTAATTGTTATGCTTCAGATTATCTAGAATTTTCAATTATGATAAGCATATTATATAACTAAAATATAATGTAATATTTATATCTAATTTCTGTTCCTTGCCTTTTTGCATTAGTTATAAATTAAGATTGCTTGATTTTGTTGCATAGCACAGGTAGTGGACTTTAGTGGAAATGTTCTCAAAATTTTAACACTTAGCATCATGCTGTTGTATATTTTTGGTTGATATCCATCCTCATTATCAGGTATCTTTTTTAGTTTGCTAAAAGTTTTAATCGTGAAACAAGCATTAACTTTCATTAAATGATTTTTCTTTCTCCATTGATAATAATAATTTAGCTTATACATGTTAGTATTTTTATTATATTAAACAATAGTTAAATTTGAAATATTTTACATTTACTAAAAATTATTAGTATTACTAGTTTTTCCTTTTGCCTTAGATTCCAATATGACTTGGTTATTGATCCTGTCTTTTTAAATTCTGGTATTTTATTTATCATGGATGTTTGCTATAATTTTAATTTTTTAAACATGTTGCATTACCATATTATCTATCTTGGTTACTGAGATTTTTTAATGTTCCCTTAAATGTTGTGCCTGAAGAGATTACCTCACTTGCCTCACTCTAGTCCCAGCCCTGCTAGTCAGATTACAAGTTTCAGATAGTGTTTACACGAGAAAGATATTTAGGAGTGGACTTGTGAATCAACATGGTCAATCAAACAGTCATATCTCTCTAAACATGATGTTAGGTTCAAGGGTGACCTAAGACATTTGGGTCAATGAGCATGAAGCCAGGACTTTAACTCAATTCTTTGAGGTAGGAGAATCCAAAAATTTTTAGAAGACTTTACCCTGAAAAGATGTGGACCTTAAATTCTGAAAGTCATATTGAAACCTTGTGCAACTAGAAAATAAAGGCAGAATATATTGAGCAGCAGAATCATGAGCCAAAGACAGACTGAGTTTTATTGACCTAATATGCGACCCTGAATCTATCTATACTAAAGTCAAATTCCTCTGGTCTTTTCAGTTTTGTGATTCAAATATATCTCTGTTTTATTTCAAACTGATTGGGCTAGAAATTTTACAATCTGTGGCTAAATTGATGAGGAAATCATATTCATTGTCCTAATGCTCCATTTTATTATAAGGTTAAAGTCTCTCTCTCTCTCCCTTTTCCTGGTACAATAAATTACCATGCACCTACTATCTAAATCTTTCTTATATTTATAAGTACTCTGAGTAATTCTAACCAAGAAACTAGCTATGTGGTTGTAAGTAGTTCAGAAACTGGAACTGCAGGACCAACAAAAGCAAGGTTTTCTGTTCTACCTAGCAAAATGTGGGGAAAGTGATTAAAGTACATCCCAGCCAAAGTCCCTGAGAAAGCACTTAAAGTCAGAAGTTGGAAACACTAAATAAAATTGCTAACTTGCTAAAAACCAGATAAGAGCAGGAGCCGCTGATGAAAGAATCAACCAATGGCCTAAATAGTTAGCTAGTTTAGTGTCATGATTTTTTTTCTTCTGATATGGAGATGGGCTAGGCCAAATACAATAGTCAGGATAGGAAGTTATGTAATGTATAGTTATATAACATATATTTAAATATACATGTCTATATTTGTACAATTGTATATGAAATGAGTGATGAAAATATATATGTAGCAGAGTACATTTAAAATGTATAGACTGTTAGGACATAGTGTACTAATTTGTTTGACGAATAAATTATAATATATGGATGTGTACTTGCAATTAAAAGGCAGCTATTAACAATTCCAATTGAAGGAAATAAAACCAGAGTGTGGGAACAATTATTTTTGGTCTTAAGATTTTGTACCTTTGTGATAACTAATGAGCATTGAATTCTTTTTTATGTACTAAAATCTTTACGAGTACAACAGCCAGGTTTCATTATTCAGAATAATATATTTTACTTCTTATAATGTAAAAAATATAATCATTTGAGTGTTTTCAGCATGATCTGTTAATTTTGAATACAGAGAATGAACGAAGCAGGTAAATATATGTATATGCTGAATAATTCCATATACAATTCACAGTTAGATGCATTTGATTGTGGAAAATAAAGGAAGACAGTAACATCAAGATCTTATTCCAAAACACGGTAAAAATAACGTTCACATGCATTAAACATTTCAAGCCATCTCAGTATATGTCTTTCTTAAGTAGTGAACCAATGGACCAGTGGTTATTGTTGGAGAAAACAATTAGGCAACTCATCAATGCGCTGTTTATACAATCTTAGTGACTATTTACCACTTCACCTAAGTAGACTTTCCCACTTATTTGAAGCTATTGCTATCTGTAAATAAATGGCAACAGGAAATGTTTCACAAGGGACTTTGATTTCCAAGACTCTCAAATTCCACAGCAAAGACTCAATTTAAGGAAATTATTTATGCACTGAACATTTGAATCAAGATGTAATATTTTCCTTAAGTGAAAAAAGCTGATACTATTTTGTAATGACAAAATTTGTATACCACAGTAGAAAATGATTTGTAATTATGTGTTAGGACTTTTCATATTCCATATTGAAACAGTGATTCTGTAGCTGGCATCAGCTGTACCCTGACTTCACATGAATGGCCTGGAGGGGATCATATTTTTAAACAGGAAATCAGTGTGAATTAGCTGAGTAATTAACATTCAGTGTACAGTGAGCATTCTTAACTAAATCAAAGTAGTCATGAAAGAAAGTACTATAGGTAAACCCAAAAATATACATCAAAATTAAATGGTGAGGTTGAAGGTTGTAGTTAAGTACCAACTAGTGTGAGTTCTGGAAGCATTTTGAAATGGTGGAGGAATGTACTAAATTTCTGAGGAATTAATACTGATGGGAAGGATGCAGTAAAGAGTAAAAACGGGGGCATTGTGGTTTATACCTGTAATCCCAGCACTTTGGGAGGCTGGGGCTGGAAGATTGCTTGAGCCCAGGTGTTCAAGACAAGCCTGGGTAACGTGGTGAAACTCGTCTCTACAAAAATTACATAAATTAGCTGGTGTGGTGGCCTGCACCTGTAGTCCCAGCTAGGTGGGAGGTTTCAGTGACCTGTGATTGCACCACTGCACTCCAGCCTGGGTGACAGAGTGGGACCCTGTCTAAAAAAACATAACAAGACAAAACAAAATAAAAAAAAAAAAAAAAAAGAAAAAAGAAAAGAAAAAAGTAAAAAGCCTAGGGATTGGGTGAATTTTTTTTTCAAAAAAAAAAAAAAAGCATAAGGATTTGGAGACTGTTTAGATGTGGTATATGAGGGAAAACAAGAAATCTAAATTGAGTTCAAAATTTCAATCCTGAAGAACAGGCAGAGTTATACTATCATTGTTAGCGAGAAGTCATGAAGCTATACCAAATGAATGAAGTGGTTGTTTCTAAATCAGTTTCAATTCCAATGTCAAATTTGAGGTGAACACTACAGAAACTGATATGTCTTGGAGGTTGTTGAGGTTGTTGAGATGCCAGACTGCACATGGCTTGGCAATAAATGAAAGGTACAGGTCTGGATACAGCGAAATATTAAATCCCCAAGAGTGACTAGCACATGAATTTTCTAGTAGACTCTTCTTTGCTGATAATTTTCTCTTCAACAGAAATAACCTACTTTTTAAAGCATGAATTATTAGTTGCATTGTGTGCAAATCCTAATGATAACTGAACAGATTTCAGGAGGTTTAAATATTTTTGTTGTTTTTAGTAAGAGAAAATATTTGGAAGCATAGTATTAGGAAGTACATATAAATAATTTCCCTTCGATTGCCGTAAAACTTCTTGTTTCCATAAAGTTTCTCGTTATCATGAGTTTATTTAACACACAATTATTCAATCATCTTGACTGATAGAATGGGCTATGGTCAAACAAAAAAAAAAAGTGAAACCAATCCAAATCAGGCAGGCACATGATGCAGAGTTGACTGTTCAAAGACAGTTTAGCTCAATATAGATGGAAGTACTGGTTAGTACAAAAGGATAAAAACTATGTCTAAGGAGGGAAGCATGTAATAGAATTCTGTTATTACCAGTCTTTTCGAATACACTTTATCAGAAGCAGGTGTTTGTCACCATTTTATATGTGAAACTCAGGAAGTTCTTGATTTTTTAAGAGCTGTATTCCTTAATCTGGTTACAGGCTATAAAGGAGATAATCATTTACATGATCGTATTCTCAAACAGATGGTCACCAAATGGAAACAAAGGACTGATTTGATGTAGCCGGTAGTATGATAATTTGTAGTTAAATGAAAATACAGAAGGATCCAGAGAATAAGTAATTTCCCAGTAGCCAGTTGATAAATTACAGACCTAGAATAAGCAATTTAACAAGATTAGAAAAGCAACTCTGATACAAGTGTGTTGATAACAAGTACAATAAGCATAGAAAATTTAATGAACATATTAATTAAAAGCATTTTAGTAGAAGAAAAATAGAAAATCATAGTGAAACATTTCATATAAAATATTTAGTAGAATTAATGTTATATTGCTATAACAAATTCACATATTTTTAACAAAAATTTCTTCATATGCTATTTTCACTCTCTGCTTCTTTCTTTTTCTTTTGGTTTTAATTAGGCCTCCTTTTGATATTCTTTGGATGAAACCTATAAGAGGAAGAGGAATAAATTAATGTGTGATAAAATAACACAATGAAACGTTTTATCTAAAATCTTCTCAAAGTACCTTTTAATATTTAAATCCAAAAGATGTTACTGATTTAAAAGCCTTTAATTTGTCCATGTATTCATGTAGAACAATTTATTTTTAAGGACGTTACTTTGCATATATGAGTTAATAAAAATGGATAAGCATGCCGCTCATTTTTATTATTAGTTCCTCTTCTGTTACAAATCCATGCTTGCTTTATTTTTAAATAGTAGAAATGTGGCTATATGTGGTTGATTAAATTACAGATCGTTTTTATTTGCATTTTTATACTCTTCTTAGTCTTTTATAAACATGCATTACTTTTATATTCAGAAGACATGAATAAATATGTTAAAATTTTGTGTATTACAAGAAAGCTTAAAGCAATTTTGGTATAGTCTTTTAAAGCGAATGCTTAGTATTTGAACATTAAAAGAATAAAATGTTTAATTTGTTTTAAATTGATTCTTTTTCTGTGAGGACATTAAAAGAAATTACAGTTACATATCTAGCAATATTATCTAAATGTAATTGAAGAGGACACTTATTAGCTAGATTATACTTTCTTATAATAAAGATAATTAATTTCATATCTTAATAGATTATCATTTCAATTCAATTGCCATCTTAAACACTAGTCAATTAATGGGAAGAGTATCTTCTATACCTTTTTTACACGCCCTCAGACATTCTTGTTTGGAAGTAAAATTGTTTTCATTTCCCCCACATCCACTGTACTTAAATGGGCGGCATTTCCCAATGACTGAATTGTAGTAGAATCTGTTCTCATTGGCACGACACAATCCTCTGTCTGCTGGAGTGAGACACCATGAGGGACCGTGAAATTCTAAAAACATCAGGAAAACGTGGTAAGCCATATGTGATAGTGAATTTCAGGCTTTCATTTTGTATATTGTTTATAGATTAATGTTCTTGCATGTGTATGTAAAACAGTAATCTGAATGAATAAAGGGGTATTTAATAAAATTCGTGCATTTCAATTCTAGGAAAATGCTTAACAAAACCCTGTGTCCAGTATATTGACATCTTTCTCCAATGAATTAAAAAATCTCATTTGCTAAAGAGAAGTGTTATGATTACTCTTTATATGAACAAACTATTTGTACATAATAAAAACCACTCTTCAACAATGTAACTGCTGAAAATTTCTTACAGACACATACACACACACACCACACATATATATTCATTTACATATCATTTGTTCACAAATATTTAGCTTTAAAAAATCCTAATGAGCAAAGTTTTTATTTGTGATGTAACAAAAACACTGAAGCTGAGGAAGAGTTACTTCTCTTGACTAAACACATGCTGACTGATGTAATACAAGCACAGTTTAAAGTGGAGGAATTCAGGTATAGCAAGTTTTAAGTTTCAAGGAATGAGTTCAGATCAGATGTTTGTCGTGGTAGCATTTTTTTTCTCATATTTGAAGCTTAGTTCTAGATGAGTTAAATGTTTTTGCAAAGGAAGCAATATTGATAAAGCCAGTGAAATGAAACATTGATTTGGATCAGACAGATAAGCTGGTTTGTCAATGGGATCAATCAATGGTTTTCAAAAACAGAAGAGAAAAATACGATTAGGGTAATAAAAGGGGCACTCATTTGCTAAATCAAAAGAGAAAACTAGTTTCAGCTGAATGTTAGTTTTTAGCTCTCTAGGAATTACTGTCAGTGAAGGGCACCAAGTACTCTTCGGTAGCACAGCTAAACTGCTTGATGTTAATAAACCAGTACTACAGGTAAGTTGTTGTATGGCAAGGAATCAGTACAAGAAAACTTTAATGGCTTTGTCAGATGGTGAGATGTGATACAAGCAAATACAGAGGAGGAAGATTTGCTAAATGTCCCATATTAGCAGAAAATAGAACTTCGAGGAATCCAGTAGTTAATGAAGGTGAACAGATTGTGCTTTAAGCAAGAAGCAGTCTTTTGGCAAATAAACCCCAGATGAACAGACTGTAAAAGAAAAGAAATAAAACAAAGTGAGAAAAAATGAAAAAAAATCTCAAATTGATATAAACATTTTTTACCACCTCCTGCCTTCTAGATATTTAAATAAGGACTACAGTGTCTTGATATAGTAACTCAGGTAACAAAAAATATTCTGGGAAATAGGAGAGGGAATGAATACTGTGAGAATAATTTATGAGACGAAATTTGAGACAGGTGATATTTTTGTGCCAAACTATATCAATAAGATAACAGAACTACAGAACTATAATCAAATAAAGAGTATTTAGTTTTACTTAGGTCTGACTACGTATATATGCAGTGATTTTAAGAAGACCTTCTAGGATTTGTATAATGAAAACATCGTTTTAAATCATATGTAGCCCTTTATGTTTTACCTTCTCCTATGTGGGGATTATAGTGCATGATTTTTAAAATAATTTTTATTGTGTATATGTGAGGCTTACAAAATGATGTTATGGGATATATATAGATAGTAAAATAGTTGCTATAGTGAAGCAGATTAACATATACATCTTCTCACAGTTACATTTTTGTGTGTGTGACAAGGGTAGCTAAAATCTACTTACATAACAAAAACCCCTAACACAATACTGTTTTACTAACTGTCGTCTTCATGTTGTACATTAGATCTCTAGGCTTATTTATCCTACATGCCTGTATTTTGTATCCTTTGACATGATGATATGCCATCATAAATCAAAGTTGAATGGTGAGAATGTGTGCTAGACATTCTAGAAATTATTGACATTTCCTGTCACTAAGAATCATTTATATTAGAGGAATGTTCTAGCAGTCTAGGAGAGTTATATTGTAATTGAGTTGTACTATTGTACACACTTTTCCAATGTGTGTGATGTGTATTATCATCCTTGCACAGTGTAGAATATAAAATGATTATTAATTGCCACCACTTTGATCTCATGAGCTTCCAGTTATCACCTATGTTCAGAAACAGAAAGAGATGCACTAGATGTAATTAGCCTAATTTGAGAAACAGAGAAAACAGAGGAAATTGCTATCCCTTTTTTTCCTGTTTAAACTCCCACAGTAACTTCGAAATAGATGTGTATGATAAAATGATACATGACTTATACATCAATTTCACTTTAGCATTTTGTATGTAAGAAATATATGCCCATAGTAAGTTGCGGATAATATGTGTGAATGTGGTTGTAAGTTGCATCCTTCTTTGCAAATGTTAGTTGTTACGTCTAAATAGCAATGCCAGACATCAAGCCCCCTTATTCCAGAACAGAGAAAATTTTCTGATAACAGGTAGCAAACTTCTTCTCTTTTCCAACATACAACCTATAGTAAACATGGCCCAATCATAAAATCAAGGTTATTTCAAAATGGGAAAAAGCTAGCCTAGTACATGTGGGGCTACAGTCCCTAGATTGGATGTATGAGAAGAGGAGCCTCTGTTATCATAGACCAAGAACAGCAGGTGAATCCTAGAACCATTTGGGCCTTTCCATTGAAGCTGAAACCATGGAAGATATACCACAGATGTGGTGGAGAGACATACATTAGCTTCAGTCTTCCTTTGACCATCCAGTCATCCAACAAGGCCTGCCATTTACCAAATCCTTTCAGAAGCCAGAGGAGAAAGTTCCCCATAAAACCACATGAGGCAGGGTGAAAGCAGGGGATTGGTTTGAGAGCAAACAGACAGTTGACCAGCATAGATGCCAGCAGGGAAAACTTCACTAAATTATCCAAGGCATCAGATTGCCTCTACTGACACTCTTTATGACTTCTGAATCAGAGGGTATCTGGCATGCTGCTTCTGACAGCCTGGGATTTGGTATGCAGATGCACCTATAATCAGATACTTACTCCTACTTGTCCATGACTGATGCAACGTCAGTTGTTTATCTATCTTACTTCGCCCTGATTTCAACCACTGCTTATGTAGATCATTCAACACAACAGAGTTTTGACCCAGATCAACAGTGAGGTTCCTAACACTATAAATGGCAATATTTCGATAGTGCATTAAAATGTGAAGTTAATCACTAAGGATATTGTATTATGTGTAATTAACTTTTAGAGGTTTTTAAAGATGCAATAAATTATTGTCAGTTAAGGAATCATTATAAGGCGGTTATTCTTCAGAACATAAATTTTACCTGATATGTAAACTAATTCATTTATCTGAAGATCATTTTAACTCTGAGCAGTAAGACTATCTTTGGGTTACTATATCATAAATCACAGTAAAATTAAAGTAATGAAGCAAATGGTTTCTTAAGAACATTTTAGCTCCATTTGAATTTTTTTCACTTCTTGAAGAGAAAAACTTGATTGTTTCCAAATAGCAAATTTATTCTACATATAGATCAGCACTCATCTATTCAAAATCCAGACTTTGCTATCTACAATGAAAGAAAATATAAAGGTTTTGCGAAATGTGATTTTTTTAGTTGAGATTATAATTATTCACAGAAAGTTAAGATAGAATAAAAAAGACACTAACCTGACTTTTGTTCTTTTTCCAAAGGGAATTTAATAATCAAATGCATTCTGTCTTGATTCTGCCATTAAAAACCAGTTGTGTACCTTCTGTCTACAGGGTTTCTGATAGGTTTCAGAATTCAGGATCCACTTTTTTTTTTTTTTTAAATCAGGAACTATCATGATCTAGCATGACTGCTAAACTGTAAGATGGTGCTCTAAACTCCGTTTTACAGGTAAAGTTGTTAATGTAAATTTGCTTTGAGATTTATACAGTAAACTTAGAATCATATATTCACTTTGAATCTTTACTGTGGTATCTTTTTTATGATTCTCATTTGGCTTGCCTACTTAGGCTTTTGTTTTACTAAACAAACTAGGTTTTGTGAAATATCTTACAACTTGTTAAGCACATTTATTTTTTTCTTCTAAGACTTTTTAGGGAATTGAATGACAAATCTTTTTTAAAGTTTTTTTCTCTATAATTTTGTAGTAAAGAGAAATATAAATTATTTACTGCAAATTATCTTTGTAAAACTTTGAAATAATATAAAAGTATAACAAATGCAAAACAAAATTTATCCATAATTTGATTCTTGCCCTTTAACCCTACCAATGGTTTACATATCTCCAAATTGTTTGCATATTCAAATGTATTATATTTATTACTATACTTGATAAAATTTTGTGGCTGTGTCTTCACATTTTTATATAGACCTCACTCTTTTTAATGTAGGTACAGTATTTCATTTTATCAGTTGACTACAGTATATTTAGTCAAATGGACATATAGATTATTATAATTTATTTTTTTCAGTACCAGACAATGGCTCATGAACACCCATGTACACTGGTTCAGGTGCTTCCAGAGGACATACTTCTAAAATTAGAATTATGCAAAATCTATATTCAATTTATAACTTGGTAGATGTTGCTGAATTTTCCACTGAAACTTTTCACAAATTTATATACCTACAATGACATTTAAAGTGCCTAAACCATTTAGCAAAACATGGACCTTACTGCTATGAATTTATCTACTATTCAACACTTTTTTTCTTCCCCATGCCAACAAAAGTAGAAGGGTACTATGTGGGACAAGAAACTGCTTATAGCTTGCCAAATGTTATATGAAATATCATTTACATGAAATCTAAATGTCATTAATTTGAAGATGCACTATTATTTTATGTACTACTCAGGAAGAAAGAAAGACACGGCCGGGCGCGGTGGCTCACACCTGTAATCCCAGACCTTTGGGAGGCCGAAGTGAGTGGATCACTTGAGGTCCGGAGTTTGAGACCAGCCTGACCAACTAGGTGAAACCCTGTCTCTACTAAGAATACAAAAATTAGCTGGGTGTGGTGGCACACACCTGTGGTCCCAGCTACTAGGGAGGCTGAGGCAGGAGAATCACTTGAACTCCGGAGGTGGAGGTTGCAAGTGAGCCGAGATTGAGCCACTGCACTTCAGCCTGGGTAACAGAACAAGACTCCATCTCGGAAAAAAAAAAAAAAGAAAAACATAATTACACTGTTATACACTATCAGTTATAAGTTTCATCATGATTAGAATCATGTTAAAAGGTAGAAAAACCTGCATGTTAGAATCAAGAAAATATAATAATTTATATTTTGTACCAACACACAAATACATACATATATATATATATATATATATATATATATATATACAAGCACATATAAATGAGAATAGAATTTATATATGTATCCATTGGGCAAATATTTTAAGAGGACATGCAATCAGTTGGGAGGAAGGATGATTACTATAGAGATAGCTTTATTAGGTAGGGGGTTTAGATATTTGCTAGGTTAAATTTTACAAAAAAGTTACTTTTATGCTGAGCTTATTCTATATTGTTCAGGCTCCTCCAGCAGCTACTTTCAGTCTTGAACTTTATATACTTGTGATAAGTTGAAAAAAAATACAAAGAAATAGTAAATGAAATATGCTAGAATGCCAACAGTGATTGTTTCTGCATAATGTGGATACGGACAGTTTTTCTTCTTTTCTTTTCTTTTTTATTCAAATTCTTTGCAATTATAATGCTCAAGATATATGATAGAAATCATATGTTAGAGTGAGTCCAGTGTCCTGAGGTAATAGAGAAAGGCTAGAGATTAGAGATTGGAATCTGTTTCTGAGTAGGAATGTGTGGTAAACTTGTCCCTCTCTCTGTAAAAAAGAAAGAGTATGAATACTGCGCTTTTCCGACAGGCTTAGGAAATGGGACACCAGGAGATTATATCCTGCACCTGGATCGGAGGGTCCTATGCCCACGGAGTCTCGCTGATTGCTAGCACAGCAGTCTGAGATCAAACTGCAAGGTGGCAGTGAGGCTGGGGGAGGGGCGCCCGCCATTGCCCAGGCTCGCTTAGGTAAACAAAGCAGCCGGGAAGCTCAAACTGGGTGGAGCCCACCACAGCTCAAGGAGGCCTGCCTGCCTTTGTAGGCTCCACCTCTGGGGGCGGGGCACAGACAAACAAAAAGACAGCAGTAACCTCTGCAGACTTAAATGTCCCTGTCTGACAGCTTTGAGGAGAGCAGTGGTTCTCCCAGCACGCAGCTGGAGATCTGAGAACGGGCAGACTGCCTCCTCAAGTGGGTCCCTGACCCCTGACCCCCGAGCAGCCTAACTGGGAGGCACCCCCCAGTAGGGGCAGACTGACACCTCACATGGCTGGGTATTCCTCTGAGACAAAACTTCCAGAGGAACGATCAGACAGCAGCATTCGCAGATCATGAAAATCCACCGTTCTGCAGACACCGCTGCTGATACCCAGGCAAACAGGGTCTGGAGTGGACCTCTAGCAAGCTCCAACAGACCTGCAGCTGAGGGTCCTGTCTGTTAGAAGGAAAACTAACAAACAGAAAGGACATCCACACCAAAAACCCATCTGTACAACATCATCAAAAACTAAAAGTAGTTAAAACCACAAAGATGGGGAAAAAACAGAGCAGAAAAACTGGAAACTCTAAAAAGCAGAGTGCCTCTCTTCCTCCAGAGGAATGCAGTTCCTCACCAGCAACGGAACAAAGCAGGACGGAGAATGACTTTGAAGAGTTGAGAGAAGAAGGCTTCAGACGATCAAACTACTCGGAGCTACAGGAGGAAATTCAAACCAAAGGCAAAGAAGTTGAAAATTTTGAAAAAACTTTAGACGAATGTATAACTAGAATAACCAATAGAGAGAAGTGCTTAAAGGAGCTGATGGAGCTGAAAGCCAAGGCTCGAGAACTACGTGAAGAACGCAGAAGCCTCAGGAGCCGATGCGATCAAATGGAAGAAAGGGTATCAGCCCTGGAAGATGAAATGAATGAAATGAAGCGAGAAGGGAAGTTTAGAGAAAAAAGAATAAAAAGAAACGAGCAAAGCCTCCAAGAAATGTGGGACTATGTGAAAAGACCAAGTCTGCGTCTGATTGGTGTACCTGAAAGTGACAGGGAAAATGGAACCAAGTTGGAAAACACTCTGCAGGATATTATCCAGGAGAACTTCCCCAATCTAGCAAGGCAGGCCAACATTCAGATTCAGGAAATACAGAGAACGCCACAAAGATACTCCTCGAGAAGAGCAACTCCAAGACACACAATTGTCAGATTCACCAAAGTTGAAATGAAGGAAAAAATGTTAAGGGCAGCCAGAGAGAAAGGTCAGATTGCCCAGAAACGGAAGCCCATCAGACTAACAGCGGATCTCTCGGCAGAAACTCTACAAGCCAGAAGAGAGTGGGGGCCAATATTCAACATTCTTAAAGAAAAGAATTTTCAACCCAGAATTTCATATCCAGCCAAACTAAGCTTCATAAGTGAAGGAGAAATAAAATACTTTACAGACAAGCAAATGCTGAGAGATTTTGTCACCACCAGGCCTGCCCTAAAAGAGCTCCTGAAGGAAGCGCTAAACATGGAAAGGCACAACCGGTACCAGCTGCTGCAAAATCATGCCAAAATGTAAAGACCATCCAGACTAGGAAGAGACTGCATCAACTAACGAGCAAAATAACCAGCTAACATCATAATGACAGGATCAAATTCACACATAACAATATTAACTTTAAATGTAAATGGACTAAATGCTCCAATTAAAAGACACAGACGGGCAAATTGGATGAAGAGTCAAGACCCATCAGTGTGCTGTATTCAGGAAACCCATCTCATGTGCAGAGACACACATAGGCTCAAAATAAAAGGATGGAGGAAGCTCTACCAAGCAAATGGAAAACCAAAAAAGGCAGGGGTTGCAATCCTAGTCTCTGATAAAACAGACTTTAAACCAACAAAGATCAAAAGAGACAAGGCCATTACATAATGGTAAAGGGGGATCAATTCAACAAGAAGAGCTAACTATCCTAAATATATATGCACCCAATACAAGAGCACCCAGATTCATAAAGCAAGCCCTGAGTGACCTACAAAGAGACAGACTCCCACACAATAATAATGGGAGACTTTAACACCCCACTGTCAACATTAGACAGATCAACGAGACAGAAAGATAACAAGGATACCCAGGAATTGAACTCAGCTCTGCACCAAGTGGGCCTAATAGACATCTACAGAACTCTCCACCCCAAATCAACAGAATATACATTTTTTTCAGCACCACACCACACCTATTCCAAAATTGAACACATAGTTGGAAGTAAAGCTCTCCTCAGCAAATGTAAAAGAACAGAAATTATAACAAACTGTCTCTCAGGCCACAGTGCAATCAAACTAGAACTCAGGATTAAGAAACTCACTCAAAACCGCTCAACTACATGGAAACTGAACAACCTGCTCCTGAATGACTACTGGGTACATAACGAAATGAAGGCAGAAATAAAGATGTTCTTTGAAACCAACGAGAACAAAGACACGACATACCAGAATCTCTGGGACACATTCAAAGCAGTGTGTAGAGGGAAATTTATAGCACTAAATGCCCACAAGAGAAAGCAGGAAAGATCCAAAACTGACACTCTAACATCACAATTAAAAGAACTAGAAAAGCAAGAGCAAACACATTCAAAAGCTAGCAGAAGGCAAGAAATAACTAAAATCAGAGCAGAACTGAAGGAAATAGAGACACAAAAAACCCTTCAAAAAATTAATGAATCCAGGAGCTGGTTTTTTGAAAGGATCAACAAAATTGATAGACCGCTAGCAAGACTAATAAAGAAAAAAAGAGAGAAGAATCAAATAGACGCAATAAAAAATGATAAAGGGGATATCACCACCGATCCCACAGAAATACAAACTACCATCAGAGAATACTACAAACACCTCTACGCAAATAAACTAGAAAATCTAGAAGAAATGGATAAATTCCTCGACACATACAGTCTCCCAAGACTAAACCAGGAAGAAGTTGAATCTCTGAATAGACCAATAACAGGAGCTGAAATTGTGGCAATAATCAATAGCTTACCAACCAAAAAGAGTCCAGGACCAGATGGATTCACAGCTGAATTCTACCAGAGGTACAAGGAGGAACTGCTACCATTCCTTCTGAAACTATTCCAATCAATAGAGAAAGAGGGAATCCTCCCTAACTCATTTTATGAGGCCAGCATCATCCTGATACCAAAGCCGGGCAAAGACACAACCAAAAAAGAGAATTTTAGACCAATATCCTTGATGAACATTGATGCAAAAATCCTCAATAAAATACTGGCAAACCGAATCCAGCAGCACATCAAAAAGCTTATCCACTATGATCAAGTGGGCATCATCCCTGGGATGCAAGGCTGGTTCAATATACGCAAATCAATAAATGTAATCCAGCATATAAACAGAACGAAAGACAGAAACCACATGATTATCTCAATAGATGCAGAAAGAGCCTTTGACAAAATTCAACAACGCTTCACGCTAAAAATTCTCAATAAATTAGGTATTGATGGGACGTATCTCAAAATAATAAGAGCTATCTATGACAAACCCACAGCCAATATCATACTGAATGGGCAAAAACTGGAAGCATTCCCTTTGAAAACTGGCACAAGACAGGGATGCCCTCTCTCACCACTCCTATTCAACATAGTGTTGGAAGTTCTGGCCAGGGCAATCAGACAGGAGAAGGAAATAAAGGGTATTCAATTAGGAAAAGAGGAAGTCAAATTGTCCCTGTTTGCAGATGACATGATTGTATATCTAGAAAACCCCATCATCTCAGCCCGAAATCTCCTTAAGCTGATAAGCAACTTCAGCAAAGTCTTAGGATACAAAATCAATGTGCAAAAATCACAAGCATTGTTATACACCAATAACAGACAAACAGAGAGCCAAATCATGAGTGAACTCCCATTCACAATTGCTTCAAAGAGAATAAAGTACTTAGGAATCCAGCTTACAAGGGAAGTGAAGGACCTCTTCAAGGAGAACTACAAACCACTGCTCAATGAAATAAAAGAGGATACAAACAAATGGAAGAACATTCCATGCTCATGTGTAGGAAGAATCAATATCACGAAAATGGCCATACTGCCCAAGGTAATTTATAGATTCAATGCCATCCCCATCAAGCTACCAATGACTTTCTTCACAGAATTGGAAAAAACTACTTTAAAGTTCATATGGAACCAAAAAAGAGCCCGCATCGCCAAGTCAATCCTAAGCCAAAAGAACAAAGCTGGAGGCATCATGCTACCTGACTTCAAACTATACTACAAGGCTACAGTAACAAAAACAGCATGGTACTGGTACCAAAACAGAGATATAGATCAATGGAACAGAACAGAGCCCTCAGAAATAACGCCACATATCTACAACTATCTGATCTTTGACAAACCTGAGAAAAACAAGCAATGGGGAAAGGATTCCCTATTTAATTAATGGTGCTGGGAAAACTGGCTAGCCATATGTAGAAAGCTGAAACTGGATCCTTTCCTTACATCTTATACAAAAATTAATTCAAGATAGATTAAAGACTTAAACGTTAGACCTAAAACCATAAAAACCCTAGAAGAAAACCTAGGCATTACCATTCGGACATAGGCATGGGCAAGGACTTCATGTCTAAAACACCAAAAGCGATAGCAACAAAAGCCAAAATTGACAAATGGGATCTAATTAAACTAAAGAGCTTCTGCACAGCAAAAGAAACTACCATCAGAGTGAACAGGCAACCTACAAAATGGGAGAAAATTTTCGCAATCTACCCGTCTGACAAAGGGCTAATATCCAGAATCTACAATGAACTCCAGCAAATTTACAAGAAAAAAACAAATAACCCCATCAAAAAGTGGGCAAAGGATATGAACAGACACTTCTGAAGAGAAGACATTTATGCAGCCAAAAGACACATGAAAAAATGCTCATCATCACTGGCCATCAGAGAAATGCAAATCAAAACCACAATGAGATACCATCTCACACCAGTTAGAATGGTGATCATTAAAAAGTCAGGAAACAATAGGTGCTGGAGAGGATGTGGAGAAATAGGAACACTTTGACACTGTTGGTGGGACTGTAAACTAGTTCAACCATTGTGGAAGTCAGTGTGGCGATTCCTCAGGGATCTAGAACTAGAAATACCATTTGACCCAGCCATCCCATTACTGAGTATATACCCAAAGGACTATAAATCATGCTGCTATAAAGACACATGCACATGTATGTTTATTGCGGCACTATTCACAAGAGCAAAGACTTGGAACCAACCCAAATGTCCAACAATGATAGACTGGATCAAGAAAATGTGGCACATATACACCATGGAATACTATGCAGCCATAAAAAATGATGAGTTCATGTCCTTTGTAGGGACATGGATGAAATTGGAAATCATCATTCTCAGTAAACTGTCGCGAGGACAAAAAACCAAACACCGCATGTTCTCACTCATAGATGGGAATTAAACAATGAAAACACATGGACACAGGAAGGGGAACATCACACTCTGGGGACTGTTGTGGGGTAGGGGGCGGGGGAGGGATAGCATTAGGAGATATACCTAATGCTAAATGGCGAGTTAATGGGTGCAGCACACCAGCATGGCACATATATACATATGTAACTAACCTGCACATTGTGCACATGTAACCTAAAACTTAAAGTATAATAATAAAAAAAAAGAAAAAAGGCAATTTATAATTCAAATATTAATGATAAGCGTGTACAAAGAAAAAAAAAGAAGAAAGAGTATGTATCTCTATTCATTAATCAGGAGAAGTGGTATTAAATTGGTGGAAAGCGATATTCTATAAAGAAAAAAAATGGGGAAGGGAATGGAAAAACAAGCACTGTGGAGCTCTCTTTTTCCCCCGTATGTGTATACTGGGCCACTTACCTGAGGATAAAATATAGAAGGAGGGTTGCCAGTGAACTTAAAATTGAAAGGTCATGAAGAATAGACTGAGTGAAAACCTGCCCAGACAGAAACTCCTTCCACATATTCAAAGGGAAGGAAAGAAATTGGGTAGATGTTCTCTGGGTTGGATTTCATTGCCTAGATACTGTGTAATCCATGGACAGAGTTCAGAAAGTCATGTTTCTTCAGGGATTTGTCTAAGCACAGCCACAAAGAAAGCAAGCCATGGTAAAATTATAGATTAAACAGCTATTGGGTATACTTTATTCTAAGATAATTGTGTCATATAGTGCATTAGAAAAACTTTCTTCATGACATATATGTAAAATTTTAAGCCCTACAAAATTTTAGTAAAAGTAAAAAAATTTAGTAAAAGTAAAAAATTAACATTTAGTCTGTTGATCAACATTTAGTCTGTTGATCAGCAGAGAATACAGAGAAGCATATGGGTGAAGGAAAGTAAAAACACAAAGGTCAGAATGTTTCTGGTTTGCTTGGGGGTACTTTGCAAACTCCAGGCTATCTGGAGAACATAACACATAAAAGAGTAGAGTGAGATTCAAGGCTGGAAAATTACATTTAGGTCAAATTAAGAAGATTCTTGAATACTTTTATATTTAGATTTTTATAATGCAGACATTAAAGAGCCACTGAAATTATTGAAGAATGAAAAGACAAGTTCTGATCTTGTTAAATACATGAAGCAAACTCAACCAGGCATGTTTAGGTTGAATCCAGTAACTTTCAATAGAGAAGAATATAAAATTACCACAACCGAAACAGTTACCATGGGAGTAGCTAAAATTAAGCACCAGATTGAATTTCGGCAGGTAGAGAGCTAGAGATGAAATAATTTTAGTGTTTCTACATTCAGAAGATGTAATACTTGTCTAATATGTTATGAAACATTATAGAATAAATTCTACTGATAATAGTTGTATTTTTTGTAAATTTTGGTGGCTTTTATTCACTGTGGCTTTACTTAGAAAAATATCTGAATATAAAGATGAAATTGTAGACTATGTCCATGGGTTAGCCAGCATCCAGGCAAACAAATTTGAAGTGGAAGATGAAGATAGAGCTCAAGTTTTGAGAAGATAGAATATTTTAATTTTGACATTGTTTAATGAACGTAAAATGTTATTGTGACTCTGTTCTCCCGTAACCCTTGTGCAGGTCTCTGTCTTAGCATGTAACACAGGCATTGAAGTCACCTATTTATTTATCTTCTACCCTATTTGACAAAAACACCTATAAAGGACAAAATTACACTTTTTTTATTCTCATACTCCCAGTACCTATGGTAGTTATTCCCATGTAGGAGACACTCAATGTTTGCTGAAATGAACTGAAATTAGGAAGTACACAGATCTGTACCTTAGGTCATAATATAAAGTTGAAAATATAGGTGTATATGTCTTTCAATTAGTTATAAGATCCAAAGACAAAAAATTTGTATTTTATAACTATGTTTGAATTTTCAAGTGCTATATATGTTATTTCAAAGAACCTTAGCATAAAATTTGTTAAATGAAGATATTTCAGATCAAGTTTACAGACTTTAGCTTCATTAAAAATGATCAATAATAAAATGTATACAAATAGTACTCATTATTTGACTATAAACCTCGAATGAAAATAGGTCATCATCATTGAAAACCTCAAAAATTAATACTTTGTGCTTTAATTGTGTGCTCAACAACTGGGTTAAGAATTTTATGTCTCATTACAGTTTTACAAAAGTTTTGAGATATTTCTTGCCACATATAACAAATGAGGAACCTGAAGCCGAGAGAAATTTTGTGATCTTTTTTTCAAGGCCACAGACTGAGTCAGCAAATAGCAGAACTGGAATTAAAAACCATATCTTTCTTTCTATAACGTCAATGCTCTCAACCACTAAGATATGTCATTCTGAAAACTAACTAGAAAATTAAGAAAATAATACCTGAGCAAAACTATTTTAATAATTTTATCAGACAAAAAGAAAATTGTCACAACTTCTCATTTAGAACTGATGTCCAAATTCCCTCTTTTCTGAAGCTCAGGTTCAGAACATGCTAAATGTACCACAGGCCACAGTTACAAACATGAAGTTGAAGTTTCCTAAGTTTGAACAGGAGAAAGAGTTCTAATCAAAATAGGTCATCACACAAGGATGCTAGAAACAAATCTTGGTGCGACAGTGCTGATTCAAACAGTATTTAGAACATTTGAAGGCAACAAATATTGAGTTGGCATGGTCAGCACGGACTGATTCTAGAAACAACCACAGCAAAGTTCCAGGCTTGCATCCATGTGATCATATCTGCACTGGTCACTCAGATCCATGTAATGGTATTAGATATAATCAAAAACTGGAAACCCCACTCCACTGTGTCGCTAGAAGAGGCAGAGTTGGAATTTTCCTGATCAACAAATTTTATTTATTTATTTATGAGAGAGTCTTGCTGTCACCCAGGCTGGTGTGCAGTGGCACAATTACAGCTCACTGCAGCCTCAACCTACCTGGCTCAAGCAATCCTCCTACCTCAGCCTCCAGAATAAGTCTATGATCACAGGCCACCATACTGGGCTAATTATTTTATTTTTTGTAGAGAGAGGGTCTCTGCATGTCACCCAGGCTGGTCTTGAACTCCTAGGCTCAAGCTGTCTTCCCACCCCAGCCTCCCAAAGTGCTGGTATTACAGGAGTGAGCCACTGCACCCAGCCACCATTTTGTATTAATACTTCTTAACTTCATTTCTGCAAAGATTTTCCATTACTCAAATAGAAAAAAGGTAGAGAATTACACACAACATAGAGTAGCTCAAGTTTGTCTAAGCTATTCCTACCACATTACCAAGCTGCCCTATACCAGTCACTATTAAATTCATATTACAATAAGGATTTTTCTTTTTTTAAGCAAAAAAAGTCTTATCAAATTAGTATTATTAATTTATTAGTTTGTAGTTTGCATGGTATTAATTTGTAAACAATTTTTGGTTTATAGTTGTATAATGATCATAATGAATTTATTCCTACTATGTTACTGGTTCATACAAAATGAAAGTTATTTTAAGTAATTTGGCTTACATATCGGAAGTCTGTGATTTTTTTTCCTTTTAAAGATATCTATATATTATTCAAGCTTGAGAAACACTTCTCTGGAGGACTCTTATGACTGGGGCAACAAATTATCTGTGTTAAGACTAAAGATGGTCCAGGAAGAAAGGGATTAGAAAAGTAGACAGTGGTCATCTAGGGTGACTGCATTTTGATGGCAGTGATTTTGGCAGAGATGAAGTGCCACATTTTTGTTTCTCATCAGCATTCCTGTCAGGAAGTAGAAAACTTGCTGGGTGCTGTCCAAAACTTGTTATCTATTTTTGGAAAGCCAACTTGTCAGAAAATCAGAATATGAGGCTCCAGATTTACTATGCAGGCATCTTTAGATTATGAGGGATGTTCCTGTGCTTCTTGGTCTTAGAACACATTATGAAAGGCAAGATATTTCTTTAGAGCTATGAAAGTGGACTGTGGATGAAGTGAGTTTTTTTGTTTGTTTGTTCGTTTTTTAAGAACTGTAAACAGTGCTTCTGATGACCTGTGGTATGCAGCTGGATGTGGAACTCTTTAGCCGGTGAGGGATAGTTTCTCTCCAGAAAGTGCTCATGGTTGCAGTATTCATCTACATGCAATCACACCTTCAACAAGAGGCCAAGGAGATAATAACAATCTCATGCACATTTATAAATTGACTATATCAGTGATTGTGTTTGGCTGTCCATTAGGCCCTTTGTGAACATAACACCTGTTTCAGAAGGCTAGTGATAACAAAAATCTTTAAAAAATGTATTTATATATGCATAGATTTTATTTTCTATTTTTTCCACATAAATGGAATGTATGTCTGGAGGTCATACATTGAATACATTCAGGAGAGGGATAGAGTTTCAAGTAGCAAAAGGATCTTCAGGATGTCATCCAATTACTTTCCCTGGACCTGGAGGCTGGCAGGAGGCAATGTGGAACTGGGTCAAGTATATGACTTTCTCAGTCAGTGGCCAAATACTAGAATTGGGTTGGCAGTAGCTTTTTAAATCTACCTGAATTTTCTTCCCCCCAGAATATCATAAAGCTGATGTAGTTCCAAGGCCCCTCTCAAGAATTGATGTATGGGGCCAGGCACAGTAGCTCACGCCTGTAATCCCAGCACTTTGGGAGGCCGAGACTGATGGATCATCTGAGGTCAGGAGTTCAAGACTAGCCTGGCCAACATGATGAAACCCTGTCTCTACTGAAAATACAAATATTAGCCGGGCGTGGTGGCACATGCCTGTAATCCCAGCTACTTGGGAGGCTGAGGCAGGAGAATTCCTTGAACCTGGAAGGCGGAGATTGCAGTGAGCCGAGATCGCGCCATTGCACTCCAGCCCGGGCAATAAGAGCGAAACTCCATCTCAAAAACAGCAACAACAAAAAACAAAACAAAACAAAACAAAACAAAAAAACAAATAGTTGACGTATGGAAGCAAAAGGATGTATAAAAATCAGGAAAAAAATGACTTTTTTTCCATGAATAGTTAGGTCCAGTCAAAAGACTCACAACTAGCACGAACTCCTGAGAATATTCATTTTTCTTTGCTAGTTAGACATTTACAAGTGAGATGCAGTGAGAAGACTATGTTTACTATGCATGTAAACATTAAAACTTTATTAGCAGTATGCTATCAAAGGCATCACGTATACATATAAATATTAAGGAAATGCCAAAAGCACAAATATTAACATAGGCATGAAATGCTATCCAATCCTAGAAAGAACATGGATGCATGAATGCAGAAGGCGTTCAGAAAGACTTGGTAAATATGAGCCGCATTCTTCCAACCATCATTTGTTCCTTCTTTTGTAACTGTGGATCACAAAATTGATAAATAAAAAATGTGAGTCATCTTTATATGTTTAACACTGTGATCAATGCTGAGGGTGGGGGAAGTCTATAAACTATATAGTACATTATGTTTTTCTTCAAAAAATCTTGTAATCTAGACAGTGAGGCAGAGCAAACACAATATCTAATAGTACAAGTATTAAAGGAATCATAGTAAGAAGCCATGGGAGAGAGACAGAAAGAAGGCCTCCTTATGGTAGTGAAAAGGCAGATTGGTTAAGAAGATGAGGAGGGTCAGTCAATTTTAGGTGGGGAAAATAACATAAAACATCCTTTAGAATAAGAGTGAGTAATTTGTGTTTAATGATAATGAAGAGGCCAATTTGAATGGACAGAAAAAAGTCATATTTAAGGGACGGAAAATATCTGCAATAGATAGGGGACTAGTGGACAACGCAGACAAATTTAGGCAAGTGGATGAAGCTAAATTACCACATGATCGATGAATAGAAATAGGACAGTGATGTCAAAAAGGTCATGTATAATTTGTTACATATGACTGTTCCTTTTTCTCTCTCTCTCTAATATGCTTTAGTTTACTAATGTAGATATATAATTATATTATGTGTAATATATATACAATATCTGAGTTATATCTGAGCTTTCTGATATCTATTTATTTATCTATTTGTCTCATGTCTATACAGCCTGGTTTGCCTAAGTCTCTATTAGTTTATGCTTATTTTGGGGGGATATCACGGTCATATATATATATATATATATATATATATATGTATATATGATTTTAAAATACTGAAATACTTTTAAATATAAAACTATTATTGTAGAGTCACCAAAACGACAATTCCAATTTTATGTCAATGCATACATATATTTAAAATAGACGTATACCTTAATTTTTTAGCACCCTCTTTAACTATCATTAGTGTTCCAAATTGGATGACATGATTGTTTAGGGAATCTAACCACGAAGGATTGATGATCTGAACAAAATAAATAGGAATGAAAATGGAAGAGACAGAAATAAACATTTCATAAAAAGCAATGAAATTTAATGAATGACTGGAAGAATAGAAGTGATACGAAGAAAATTACTAATCATTCAAATTGGAATAATCAGAAAAACAGTAGAAGAACTCAAAAAGTTTGGAAAGTTGGAAATGTCGAAAAGATAAAGAACAATTATACAAATTAATATCTTTTGACCTTGAAGCCCCATGATACTTCTCTGTGACAATAATCTCAACTTGTTTCTAATGAACACATTCGAACTCTTTGAGTTTCCATATATGCATTAATTTAGTTCTAGTATGAATTCTCCTTAAAATATTAGTCATGAATTTGAGACTGTATGTTTACTGATGCATTTATCTGAATAACCAGAGACTTTATGAGTGTCTGAAATATAAATTTCTTCTGCAAATGGAAACTTACAAAGGAGTTGTTTAACAAATGAGAATCTAAGGCCTGGTGAGTTAAGTGTATTACTCTGAATCACATGGATAATAATAATGAGTAACCCTACATGAATTTACTAGATATCAGGCACTGTCCTAAGAAATTTATGTATTTTGACAGATTTAACCTCACAACACAACCTATCAAGTTAGTACTACAGTATTACCATCCTCATTTTACATTGGAAAGATGAAACTCAGGTTAAGAAATATCTTGGGGTCACACAGCTATTAGTTGAAGCATTGGGAATTTAACCCATGTCTTCAGACTCAAAGGTTTTTCATCTGCTATATCATTATTTCAATCATGGGGGAAATCAAGAAGAACCAGTTGTGATGGTTTTCAATTCTAGAGTTTATGCGCAAAATTGCACACATTTAGGGAAATTGCTTTAGAAATATTTCAGGTGGAGAGAACACACATTTATTTTAACTACATGGATATACTCAATACAGCCAATCAAACTGAAATAATGCACTCACGCTCAGGGATATGCTTACAAATCATTATTTAAAATCTCTTTAAGGAAGAGTAAGACTGTCTTTGAGATTACCTAAATAACTTGTTAATATTGAAATGTGGAAATAAAAAGAAAAATTATACCTGAATCGTGCTTAGTAAGTATTCAAGTATCTTGAATCAAGAAAGCTTACTGGAAAAATATATCTTGAAAGCCATTTACAACATTCCAGTAATTAAAAATAAATAGCAATTTTTAAAAAGTCACATTATAATAACGTTTAAACTTCTAACATGCTTCCATAATATCATGAAGAAAAACATTAAAATTATATTTATAAATATTTCACTTAATAATAATTGAATTTTAGGATATTCAAATACTCTACTTAAAGATTGTTATTTAGTGGAAAGAATTTAAAGACTGGTATTCCATTTATGTTGTGGGGCAGATTATTATTCCTGTACATTGAATTGAAACTTTAAAGGATTTACAGCTTTTCAAAATAACCTGATCCCACAGAGAACTTTACACGTTTGACAAAACCCTTGAAAAACAAAGTTTTATGTAAACAAAGAATTGCATTTTCTTAAACTACAATAGAATGTATTAATATAATTGTAAGCAGTGACAGATGTAATTATATTTGATTGGGGAAATTAAGAGGTGTCTGTAGATCTCAGCAAACCCCTCAGACAGAAGTGACAAGGGGTCCTCTAGGTTTTAGACAGAGTACAGGGACATCTGCATTCCCACTTCTGCATCTTGGCTGGGGCAGATTAGAAATCACGTAGGTTTTAAGAAGAATGGCAACATAGCTTCATTGACAATCCACGTTATGCCATCCTTAATATCAAATGTCTCCTAGTTACTGCAACATTGTTTCATGTTTTAGATTAGGAAGGAAGAAAGGGAGGGAAGGGAGGGAAGGGGAGGGGAAGGGAAGGGAAGGAAATGCTCCTAGAAAAAGAGGAAAAGGGGTCAAATTGGCCAGAGGAATGTTGATTTTGAGGCCAATATATACAATCAAAAATAAAACAGTTTTCTAGACAAATAAAGGAGACATTTGCCCTAATTTTAAATGCAGTTATGATAATATTATTCCTTAAATGTCTATTATTCTGAATAAATTCTTGTTAATATTGTTTTCTTTTAAATTCGCGTTGTCAATTCTTACTGCTTACTTACTTAATAATTTACTTTTACAAGCATTTATTTATTTGTTACAATTTTCAATGTGCATCTACATAATAAACTAAAGAAGACACATATCAGAGGCCATTTAAAACTCATTAATATTACTTTCTCGCACTTATTTTTATTTTGCCCTTTCTAACTTGGTAGTATGCTTACCAAAAATTTTAAATTTTATACTTCAAAAAAACTTAAGGCAAAACTATTCCCTAACCTACTCTACTCACTTTAATGATAAATGACTGCAGATCTCCACTTGAATTGGTAAAACAATTCAAACAAAAATATTCAAACATGTTGCAAACTGATTTCATACATTTCTTGTACTTACTGATATACTGTGCCACATGCATATTTAAACCTGTTAATAATTTTGTCATTCTAAATTTTCTTTTACAGCAGTAAGACTTAACGTGCTTTTGAAAATATAATACTTAACTGAATAAAACAAAATATGAGTGAAAAATACAAAGCTGGAAAGACATAAAGAAATAATGCAACGATAGTACTTAATTTTTCAGATAAAAAAATCAGAATCACAAAAGTATTAATTTTTACGAACGAAGTAGTATTTAAAAATTAGACTCAAGTTCATCTGGTATTCAATTCACTGCTCCACCTATTGAATGTAAGGACCTGAAGTCATTTTGAATATATCGTATTTTCCAACTCCCACTGAAAGTTTGCATCCCCTTAATGTCCTCTTAAGTTCTAATTGCACACTTACTGAATGCCTACAATTTAGGGAATTTATTAATCCCTGAGACAGCCATCAATTTTTTAAGATCTCACATAAGAAAGAAACATAGAAAGGCATTTATACTGTAGTTCTCACACATTAATCCTCATGCTTAGGCTGGGTTGAGGGGGATAAGGGAGGATGGGGATGGGGGGCCTGGGGAGGGTGTGAAATAGGCAGGACTAAAGGGTAAGGCATGTAGAGAACTTAATTCTCCTTTCACATAAGGAGAATTATTCAATTATTAAAAGCACATATTATGCTCCCTTGTAGATCTCATGTCTCTTTACACTTTCCATTTCCTCTTTAATCATGTTTCACATCCTCCTTGTGATTTCCAAGGTGTGACATTCAGTGCTGAAGCAAGACCCACAAATGATTAGATCACTGTGGGACTCAGCTGAACATTCACAAACTCTTTCTAGAAAAGTCAGAGTCAACATTTTAATGCTTCAAATCCACGTGGGCAGGACTTTTGTTTGCATTCTGTTGGCTTGCTTGCTTAGTTGTTCGTTTGTTTGTTTGTTGTAAAGAGGAGTAGCTCAAAGCCAATCTGATTCTGATAAATGGCCAAGGTAGAGAATTCCTGGCCCAAACACTGTTTCTTTCTTTATTATTATTATTATTTTAATCCTAAGATTGCAATTTTAATAGTTACAGAATTCCTCACACTCAGGCTAAGTTTATATATAAACATGCCAAGTTTACCTTTGACATGTTCACATGGACTACTTCTAAACAAAATCTTCAATATCTGAATAAGAATATGTGATTTTTATAATTTAGCTAGGACCTAATAATTGTATACTGGTAATTTTTAGCTTTTTATGTTATTTCTAACTGCCCAGATATTTATGGTTCCTGATTATGTTTTCCAGTATTTTCACTATTTTCTGAGCTCTGCCTTTTGTGGAAATATTTCCTGTATATTCGTCTAAATCTGATAAATAGGTTAACAGACAACAACATAAAAAAGAGTCCTGCAGAATTCAAAAGAAAATTCCCTCCAGAGTGACATAACATTTAGTCATGGTTATTCAATCAATTTCTAATCTGTCCTGTGAGTAACACCAGAGACCTTGCCTAGTGTCATACTGACTTTAAAAGCACTTTAGACTGCCTTTGATGCACTGCTGTGCCAGTACAATGATTTATCATCTTACACTGAGGCTGATAATTCCTAGTACTATTTTACAAAATAAATTTGGCATAGAGTTAAATATCATATGAAAGTTTTTCATGTGATACATAATCAAAAGCTTACTTCAAAGCATACTTTAAAATAGATTAGGAAAATTGTTGCTTTTATGAGATTAAATGTCTTAAACAATTTGAATCTCAGTATTTCAACAAACACCTTATTAAGCAACAACACAGGTATATATATATTTAAAGACATACTTCTAATACACAATCCACTTCATTGTTACCATGATAATAGTTTCCTGGAAGCAATAAAATCCACAAGATTCTTACCAAAAAGGCTGGGAACCTTCGTTGATTGTGGAGTCAGGGAGTTATTCCCAGCATTGAGCTGGGTTCCATAATTATCCACCTGGAAACCATTCGCTGGAAAAAAATACAGCCAATTAAAATAGATAAACATTGTCACAATCTCATATTTGGACTCATGAAGCATACAACAGTTAAAAAAGCAGATTTCTGGCAATTTCATTCACATTGATATGTTAAATTAGCAAACAGTGAATCTTTAAATATAATTGTAAGGTAATATTTCCATGAGTAACTGTAGTTCTTGGTCAAAAAAGCATAGCAGTTAATGTTTAAGTCATCCCTTTAATAAATGTTATAGGCAGATAAAACTAAGTGATTTTAGGTGGTAGTTTTCAATAACTATTTGCTCTCATATTGTATAAATGTGAAAGATTTCAGCAATTCTATTGTGCCAAAATTGTACTGCAGTATTCTCAGGAAGAAAAATTAAATAATGTAACATAAAAAATATTAGATCTATGAAAATAATTTCTTAATTTTCTATGCTTTTTAAAAAACTATAGTCACAAATCTCACATTGAATGCACACAAATATATCTTCATTTGCATGGCTCAAACAAAACCTGAGTAAGCTTGAATACCATCTGAGATGCCTTAGTTTTAAAAGGATGCCTATAAATGAACTAAAATGAAATAAGAAATAAACTTACGACCATCTTCACAGGTGTTCTTGCATTCTTCCAGTGTCTCAAAATTGTTCATATTGCCCAGGCATCCACCATACTTGAAACGTTCACACTGTTTTGTCTGATTGTTATAAAAATACCTGGTAATATAACCTCGACATATTCCAGGATCTTCTTCCAAAAAGCAGAAATCTGGCTTTTCTAGAAATTATAAAAATGTCAGAAAGCAATATTCTTTTGTGTAAATACATTACTGATTTTAAGAAAATTTATAAATAGCTGGCTAAGTTATTGAAGGAGTACGCATAAATATTAAAAAGTAAAAAATCTAACTTTATCCACAACTATACACTATTAAAATTATCTACCATATTTTGGGATTGGCATTTCAAATTCTAAATTTCTCATAGTAAATTAATAGGGAATTAACTGTCATTTTTTTACGAATTTAAGGAATAAAAGATTATTTTACCATGTACCACTCTTGCTTTGAAATTACAAAACATTATGGCAAAAATGTGGTTTAATTATTTTTAATATGTTCATGTGTATTAACATTTAGGAAAGGTCTATGAACATTCAAGCTATTGAGGGTGGCTTCTCAGGAAAAGCATTGTAGTGCGTTGCTTCATTAAGAATAGTTTAAATTTTTAAAAGTTGAAAAAGAAGATTTGAGAGGTAGGAAGTTTTCATGGCTAGCCTTAGAAGTTCCTGAATTCTTATGCGGGAATTAATATCTGTACTAGGTAGGACATCCTCTACTGCTGTGTCATTTTTATTTTTTCCTTCTTCTTGTCATTGGAATGACTTCAATAATGCAGAGGCAGAAAGGAAATACATGTTCAAGGATTGGAGAGGCTTTTGCAAAAGACTAATACTTCTTCTTTGATAGTGCTCCAAAGCAGGCTAAACACAGCTGTCATAAAAGTTGTGCCACTGTGATCTACATCACCAGCTCTGTCTACATGCATGCACTGTGAAAAGAAGTGAGCTAATTTTCAAAATTATTATGCTCACAGGCATATTGGGCTTGAATTTTTAGAACAAAATTCCAATTTCTCAATTTTTTTTCCTGCAAGTGTATTACCATATTGGCAAAACTGAACTGTGGTAACCTTTTTCATCTTAAAGCAACTTGTTCTTCTATGTCAGGGAAGCAATACCCCCAAGTATTTTACAATAAAAAAGAACATGTATTTAATAATGTTAATGATTTCTGCAACAGTTGCAGATCTGCAAAAGAACCAACTCCTTATTAAAAAGTTATTTTATTAAGTAAAACTTCCTACTATAATATAGTTTTAAAAGTCTATTTTCTGTAACTTTTCAATGTATTAATTTGAAAGTTAACTTTGTTTCTTCTGTATTGCCTCTTGTTCTTTCAAATGAATGTTTTTATGATTTTTAGTTAAGTGTAATAATATGTGGGGGAAAGGAATAAAACAATTCTTTAAAATTTTATAACATTTTATAATGTAAAAATACATTGAATTACTATCATATGATTTGTTTTAGTCTTAATGTGTACTTTTTATGAAATTTTAAATGATCTGAACAGAGGATACAAGAACTTTATGTTTGCCAAAAGTGGATGGAGGAAAAATATTGCATATAAAAAACATAAAAGTATAACAAATTATGCTGATAAGAATAATTAAGAAACTGTACATGTACATAAATATATACACCTAATATATACCCACAAAAATTAAAAATAAACAAACAAAACCACAACAAACAATAAACTGTACAACTGAAAGTTGTTATTTTTCATATGAAACTACATTGGGAAACATGAACTTATGTGAAGACAAAGTTGAAAATGGACACGTGTAAAATAATTCTTTTTTTGGCCTGCAGTTTAAACTACAGTTGCAAATCAAAAAATTAATTTCCCATTTTCTTCAGGTAAATAAATTAACCTTCTTATTGAATTTGCATACATAACCCTTGCTCTAAGTTGGTGCTCAGTTGAACTTGAGTAACACAGAATGCAGACTGGATAAGCTAAAGCATTATCACTGTCAACTTTTGTTTGGGCCTGAATACTCGGGAGTTGTCTTGGACCAAACTTTCTTTCTAAGGGATTGTATTAAATCTCAAATCTCTTTATAATGGTCCAATGCTAGGAAGCATAATACAAAGTTAACTCGAAATTGATCAAGCCTTTGTTATGAATAGGTGTTAACATGTAAGCATTTTTAACATTCATGTGAACACAGCTTTATTCTCTCACTTTCATATATAATAAGAGATAGGAATGATTGAATTCTGAATTATAAATATATGCTTTACAGCATAATTTTACTTAAAAATAGTACCTGTATTTAATTTTTTTTCTAATTTTATGTTTTTGGTAAAAGGTCCTAATATTTCAAGGTTGGTATTTTCTTTCACAAAAATATTTATTTTCCTTTGTAGACAAAAACTTCTTTATTATAAATATGCCACTTTGATATTACAGATAAGGCCTTCATTTAATTAAAGTACTAAACATTTTGGTCAAGATTATTTTAATATTTATAGGAACCTATTTTTTAAAATTGTAAGTACATACATTTACTTATGTTTCTTGTACAAACTTTGCTATTATCTTTATTTTATACATTTTGATTCCAATTCTGGTCAGTGAATTGAGCCTAAAGATTATCAATGTGTCACAGAA
Source organism: Pongo abelii (assembly GCF_028885655.2). Classification (NCBI taxonomy): domain Eukaryota; kingdom Metazoa; phylum Chordata; class Mammalia; order Primates; family Hominidae; genus Pongo; species Pongo abelii. The sequence continues at coordinate 90,404,726 of NC_071996.2, forward strand.
ATTTTCAACTCTTTCCCACATAAATAAATCAAAATAAACAAAATTAAAATGCACTTTGAATTTTGTGATCTTTCATGTTGTGGTCTTTCATGTCCTGAGTTAAACAATTTAATCTCTTTGTTCAATATTTTCTCATTGAAATGTAAATGCCATAACTGACAATTGGACCAAATCAGTTTCCAGACCTTTATTAAAAGGACGTTGGTTTCCCTGATCCATTGATAACATTTTTTCTTGTGCTGATATATTTGTGAAAAAGTAATTATTTTTAGCTAAAAACAATAAATGATATGATTTAAATTACACAATTAAACATACACATACATGCTAGATATTTATTTTTAAATATCTCCACTTACTTTTGCATGTATAACTGCTGACAACTCAGAGACATACATCCATTCAAGGGAATATTTGGTGAAACTTGCTAAGGCCACACAATGCCGAGATTAACAAGTGATTAGAGATCAGAGAAATAAAGTAAGACTCAAAACATCTAAATCTCTATCTGGAAGATGTTAAAATAGCATGGGTGGCTCTGGACTATGATTGAACTAAAACTAAATATCATACTACATTAGAATTAGAGTAAATATGGTGTTTGGAGCCTCCTCTGACAAATATAATGTATATATTTTCCTAATTTTTGATTATGTCCATTGAATCACGCAATAAATCATTTCAAAAATGACATGCTCAATCTGTCATATGGGTTTATGATCAATCTCTTTTATGGGTTTTTTAAAATCAATCTCAGAGAAACTTAAGAATTGAATATCTATACTGAATCAAGGACCAGAAAAAACAAACAAGCAAACAAACAAACAAAAAATTGAATATCTAAATGCCTTACATAAATGCTTCAAATTTACAGACAAATAAATGTTCACCTTGTTGCAATGTTGTCTTTATAATCTTGTTTGCATTATCTGTAATCAAAAGAATATATGCATATCAATTGCCACAATTTATAATGTAATACTATGAATTTGAATTTAACAAACAAGAGTGACATATTTATTACCATTAAAATTATTATACAGAATGTCTTTATAAAAATTGAATTTCTTTTTCTTTTCTCTAAAAATTAATCTTTTCTATTTATTGTAACCATGAAGCCACTTCATTTCAATAGAGTAATGTTTTAGAAACTATGATAAAACTTTCTAACACACTTACAAAGCTGAGAATTCATAGTGACTATGTTTACTGTTCAGGATATCTATACTTAAAACAATTATTTTAAAAATGTGAAATATGAAAGTAATTCAAGCAGCCTACATTACAAATAAAAATAATTTGTTAGATACCTGGGAATAAAAGTGAAATTAACCAGAATTATTTCCTTTCCTTATTCTTTCCCCTGCTTCATTGTCTTAACCCAATTGCAAGTTTCATTATTATTACCTATGTAGAGAAGAAATGAAACAAAAGGCATCTGGGACACGTTGCGGGTTTAACATTTGATTAACGGAATCATTTCTCTCTAAAACTGGAATGTTAGTTGTCTTTGTCCTACCATATTCCAAGTATGAATTCTAAGTTCTAATTTAAATGATAGGTAATGAAATTTAAATTGACAAAATAAGTCTATGAAGTTTTAATTTGTTCGCATAGACATTAGGAAAGTTGAGTGATATTTATTTTGTTGTGGAATCATTTGTTTTACAGAGAAAATCTTTGGTCAAAGCAGGTTACCATTGGCTATATGGCCAGAGAGATAGAAAGGGAGTGAGAGAGAGAAGGGAAGAAAGAATGAGAGGAATAATATGAATTGGGTTATAAGTCTCTTTCAGCAACTGGATCATCCTACTTTTCTTGAAATAGTTAATTCTTCTATGGAAAGTAAAATGTCTATGAAAGGGAAATTAATGGGCCCAAACTTCTTTTCGAATTGTACTATGTTTTATTCAATAGCCTTTTAAAAAAAGAGGTGTGTGTGTATGTGTGTGTGTGTATGTACAGCTGTATCTATTGAGGTAAGTTTTTTGGTTTACTTTGTTTTCACTGCAACTAACCAACTTCATATTAATGTTTTCAACTAAATTGTAGACTGTTATATAACTGACATTAAAATATTTAGATATAAAACTAATATGTTATGATTTAATTGATAAGGAGAAGAAATGTATACATATAATGAGTACATAAGACTAGAACACTAAACAATTTTCATTCCTGATTTACCTATTGACTATAGTCATAAGCTGGGAATATATAAATGCTTGATTAATACAATTTTTAAAAGAACATCTATTTTGTTTGTTTACTGTTACATTCTAAGTAGGATTAATTTAGGTAATATACATGCCAACTAACTCAATGTGGTTTAGCACACTAGAATTTTAAGTGTATTTGTATTACCAATAATTATCTTTGAGGAATCTAATAATAATAACCTTGGACACGATAATTTGTATGGCAATAGCAGTATGAAAGCGATTAATAGTGAGAAAAGATTTATAGCAAATTATCAAGTTTTCTTAGATTTAGACAGGACGAAGCATTTATCAATGCTTTTTAAGGAGCAATGAGAGAATGTTAGACTAATTTCCATTCTAGTACTCTTTTGAATTTCAACTTCTATGAATTTGTTTTAATATTTCATTATGAATCTTAAGATGTAAGATTGACAAGCAAAAACATCCCAAAATTTGCATTTGGTTGACACACATTGGCATATGATATTTATATCTCAAACTGACTTATTGATTTTTGCTTCTAAATCCATTCGAAACTGTGCCAAATGTAAATAATGATATTTTCTTCTGGGTGTGCAAGGAGAGTGTTAGATAAATACCGATTGTGTGAAGTTGGTAGAGAGTGTTGTTCAAATCTTTTATATCCTTAGTGATTGTTGTTTACTTTTTCTGTCAATTACTGAAAAAAGGTGTCTTGAAGTATGTAAACTGAACTGAAGAATTGTATACTCTCACTTCTGCCAACTTTTTCTTTAAAAATTTTGGAGTTTTATAATTAGGACCATGCACATAGGCATTAAGGATTGTTGTGTCTTTTTTATTAATGGACCCTATTATAAATATCTTTCTTTCCACCTGGTAGTATCTTTTATCCTGTAGTCTACTTTTAATAATCATTCTTATGATTAGTGCTTACATATTATATCTTTTTCCATCCTTTCACTTTTAATCTCTCTGTCCTTATTTTTAAAAGGCCTTTCCTATAGACAACATGTAGCTAGTTCTTGATTTATTTTTGCATACAGAGTGATAATATCTACCTTTTAACTGGAGTGACTGGACCACTAAATTTTAATTTAATCTAATTATCATTAAAGTTGAGTATAAATATCACTAGCTATTTGATTTGTTTCTCATTTCTTCTTTGTTTCTGTTTCCCTCTGTTCATGTCTTCTTTAGAATTACTGTAATTGAATATTTTAATAATAATTTCATCTTCATTATGGGCCTATTTGTTATTTCTGTTTGTTTCATTTTTTTAATAGTTGCTTTAAGGATTATAATGTACTAATCCATTACAGTCTAGTGTCAAGTAATGTATGTCATTATCACCTGTAGAAACCTCAGAACTTTACAACAGTAATCTCATATTTTTCTCCTTCCTTCCTGTGTGCTTTAATTCTAAATCCTTTAATACTAATTGTACTGCTGCTTTACCAGGAATAAATTTCCCCAGATAATGCTGATTTGAAAAGCGCTTATTTTAAGAAGTAGATTACTGATTGGCACTTTTTTCTCTTTCAGTTCTTTATTTTTTCTTTTTAAAAATTTATTTCTTTTTTATTTTCATAGATTTAGGGGCTAGAAGTACAATTTTGTTACATGGTTATATTGCATAGTGGTGAAGTGGATTTTAGTGTAACCATAACCCAAATAGTGTCCATTGTACCCATTAGATAGTTTCTCATTCCCCAGTCGCCTTTCAACCTCACATCTTCCTAAGTGTCCATTGTCAATTATTCTACTATGCCCACATGTATGCACTATTTACCCCCCACTTATAAATTAGAACATGTGGTATTTGAATTTCTGAGTTATTTCACTTAAGATAACAGCCCGCAGTTTCATCCATGCTGCTATAAAAGACATGATTTTATTTTTAATGGCTGAGTAGTATTCCATGGAGTATATGTGTATATATAAATATCACATTTTATTTACCCAATCATCTGTTAATAGACACTTATGTTGATTTTATATCTTTGCTACTGTAAATAGTGCTGTGCTAAACATACAAGTACAGTTATCTTTTTGATATAATGATGTATTTGCTTTTGGGTAGACATCCAGTAGTGGGATTGCTGGAACAAATGGTAGTTCTATTTTTTAGGTCTTTGGGAAATCTCCATACTGTTTTCCATAGAGGTTATACTAATTTACATTTCCAGCAACAATGTATAAGCATTCTTTTTTCTCCTAATCTTCAACATCTGTTATTTTTTTACTTTTTAATAGTAGCCATTCTGACTGGCATAATATGGTATCTCATTGTGGTTTTAATTTGCATTTGTCTGATGACTAGTGATTTTCAGCATTTTTTCATATGCTTGTTGGTTGTGTATATGTTTCTTTTGAAAAATACCTTTTCATGTCCTTTGTCCATTTTTTAAATGGTTTGTTATTTTCTTGTTGAATTGTTTGAGTTACGTGTACATTTTAGATATTAGTCTTTTGTCCAATACACAGTTTGCAAATATTTTTCTCATTCCTTAGGTTATCTGTTCACTCTTATACTTCTCTGGCTGTGCAGAATATTTTTAATTTAAGTCACTTGTGGATCAACTTCAATTTAACTCTCATTTGGCTATTTTTGTTTCTCTTGCATTTGCTTTTGAGGATTTAGTCATAAATTCTTTGCCTAGGTCAATATGTAGGAGGGTTTTTCCCAGATTTTCCTCTAGAATTATTATAGTTTCAGGTCTTACATTTAAGTCACTAATCTATTTTGAGTTCATTTTTGTATAAGGCGAGAGACATTATTCCAGTTTTATTCTTCTGCATATGACTATCCAATTTCCCAACACCATTTATTGAATAGAGTGCCCATTCACCACTGTGTGTTTTTGTTGATTTTGTCAAAGAACAGTTGGCTGTAAATAAGTGTTACAGACAGGAGGGAGGCTGTACCCTGCAAAGCCACAGGGGCAGAGCTGCCCAAGACCATGGTAGCCCACCTCTTACATCAGCGTGACCTGGATATGAGACATGGAGTCGAAGGAGATCATTTTGGAGCTTTAGGATTTGACTGCCCTACTGGACTTTGGACTTGCATGGGGCCTGTAGACCCTTTGTTTTGACCAATTTCTTCCATTTGGAACAGCTGTATTTACCCAATGCTTGTACCCCCATTGTATCTAGGAAGTAACTAGCTTGCTTTTGATTTTACAGGCTCATAGGCGGAAGGGACTTGCCTTGTCTCAGATGAGACATTGGACTGTGGACTTTCGAGTTAATGCTGAAATGAGTTAAGAATTTGGGGGACTATTGGGAAAGCATGATCAGTTTTGAAATGTGCAAGTGCATGGTGCAAGCTGTCAATGGATCTACCATTCTGTGGCCTGGAGGATGGTGGCTTTCTTCTCACAGCTCCACTAGGCAGTGCCCCAGTAGGGAATCTGTGTCGGGGGTCTGACTCTACATTTCCCTTCTGCACTGCTCTAGCAGAGGTTCTCCATGAGAGCCCCACCCATGCAGCAAACTTTTATCTGTGCATCCAGGCATTTCCATACATCTTCTGAAATCTAGATGTAGGTTCCCAAACCTCAATTCTTGACTTCTGTACACTCTCAGGTTCAATACCATGTGGAAGTTGCCAAGGCTCGAGGCTTGCACCCTCTGAAGCTCTGGCCCTAGCTCTACGTTGGCCCCTTTCAATCATGGCTGGAGTGGCTGGGACACAGGGCACAAAGTCCCTAGACTGCACACAGCACGGGGACCCTGGGCCGGGCCCAGGAAACCACTTTTTCCTCCTAAGCCTCCAGGCCTGTGATGGGAAGAGCTGGCACAAAGGTCTCACATGCCCTAGAGACATTTTCCCCATTGTCCTGGTGATTAACATTCAGATCCTTGTTACTTATGCAAATTTCTGCAGCTGGCTTGAATTTTTCCTCAGAGAATGTAATTTTGTTTTCACTTGCATTGTCAAGCTGCAAATTTTCCATACTTTTATGCTCTGTTTCCCTTTTGAAACTGAATGCCTTTAACAGCAGCCAAATCCCCTCTTGAATGCTTTGATGCTTAGAAATTTATTCTGTCAATTACTGTACATCATTTCTTCAAGTTCAACATTCCACAAATCTCTAGGGCAGGGGCAAAATGCTGCCAGTCTTTTTGCTAAAACATAATGAGAGTCAGCTTTGCTCCAGTTCCCAACAAGTTCCTTATCTCTATCTGAGACCACCTCAGGCTGGACCTTATCGTTCATATCACTATCAGCATTTTTGTCAAAGCCTTTCAACAAGTCTCTTGGAAGTTCCGAACTTTCCCACATTTTCCTGTCTTCTTCTGAGCCCTCCTAACTGTTCCAACCTCTGCCTGTTACCCAGTTCCAAAGTCACTTCCACATTTTCAGGTATCTTTTCAGCAGCACCCCATTCTACTGGTACCAATTTACTGTGAGCAAGTCACATCTTACATGGATAGCGGCAGGCAAAGAGAGAGCTTATGCAGAGAAACTCCTGTTTGTTAAAACCATAAGATCATGTGAGACCCATTCACTACCATGATAATAGCATGGGAAAGACCACCTGCCCCCCCCCACCACATCCCCCATGATTCAATCATTTCCCACCAGTCCCTCCCACAACACATGGGAATTATGGGAGCTACAAGATGATATTTGGGTAGGAACACAGAGTGAAACCATGTAACACACATTGTTAGAAAAACCACAACCACTTCAGCTTTCTAATCTCTAATAGCCATCTCCTCTTTTCAGAGAGACCACCATGCTGTACTTGGGTTTCTTTCATATAATGGTGGTTCTGAATGCCTTCACACAGGAAGCAGGGGAGATTGCAGGGCTCATCTTATGTATTTACCTTCTCCCAGAGGTCACAGTCCTGCACTGCCTTTTGTTCAGTGTTTGCAAACAGTAGTTTTTTACATTTTGTCCAGTTTTACCGTTCTTTATGTTGGGAGAGAAAGTCTTGTTCTATTTTTCCATCATGGCTGCCAATTAAATTCTCTCCTTAGGTGCGTTTTTAAAAGTCTAGCCATATTTTTTCTATATACCAGTTATATCCTTATTAGCAGTCTGCTGTATAAAACACTCAGACATTCATACAATAATTGCAAGTGACTTTTCTTTTTTTTTTTTCATGGAGTCTTCCTCTGTTACACAGCTAGAGTGCAGTGGCACAATCTCGGCTCACTGCAACGTCTGCCTCCTGGCTTGAAGCAATTCTCCTGTCTCAGCCTCCTGAGTAGCTGGGACTACAGGCACATGCCACCATGCCCAGCTAATTTCTGTATTTTTAGTAGGGACGGAGTTTCACCATATTGGTGAGGCTGGTCTAAAACTCCTGACCTTAGGTGATCCACCTGCCTCAGCCTCCCAAAGTGCTGGGATTACAGGTGTGAGCCACTGCACCCAGCTTCAAGTGAATTTTGATAGATAATGAGGAGATGGGGGTAAGAGAGTTATATTTACATGCTAGCCAGAAATGATATTTTAAATGATGATAAGCAAGGCTATCACTGATGAGCAAAATGATTACATTTGACTAATCTTTAAAGAAAAGAGTAACTTTTGTACAATGATAAACCATAAGACTTGAACTATACACATATATAAAAAGAACAGGTATATATTTCAGGAAAGAGGCCAGTTGATGAAAATAAATAGCCTGCTAAATGAAAGAGTGGGGATTACAAAGAATGAGGCAACCAGGCTTCTAGCCAAGGTACTGACAACTAAGAATGATTTTCAACTCAACACAAAAGGATACTTGGCCCAATATGTATGGAAGAAAATGGGGTATAGAAATCTGTGATGAATGGGAAAAGACCAAGCAATCACAAAAACCAAAGGCACCACTGAGGAGCACTGAGCTGCCTAAACTGTGTTAGTAACATTCCTAGGGCATCTATGGAGAGGAAACAGAGAAATCAGTGCTGTGAGGTTAAAGAAATATATTCGTGTCTATTCTATTCTTTCAGCTCGGGAGCATACAACTAAACATCTTACAGAGTCACAGAGGAGAGAAGTTCGCTCTTTTCACCACATTGAGGTTTTCCTACAGGCCAAGAGCACCATGATGCCAAGGCTGTTTAGTAAAAGCTATTTAGAAAGCAGTAACAGAGTGAGAATGCAGAGCTGCCTGATTTGCAAAAAAACAAGACATCTAGTGTTACTAACCAGAGATATCATTTCTATATCACCTCAATTTTATCCAACCAGCTCTACGAACATGCTATAGTAGAATATTGGTCTAGAAACTAGGGAAATAAAAGCAACTCAACTTATTCTATCCCTTGAGTAACTTACAATTTGGAAGAATAGCCTGACATTAAAAAAAAACATTCAAAATTTTGGTCAGTAATTATTTGTAATTTATTTTAGTGAGAAGATATAAAATCTCATACAATAAGATAATTAGCAAAATTTGCAAAAATGTTAAATTTTAGTAGGATTAATGCAGAATAAAAGTTTAATATAATATGATGTACTTTTGAAATTTATAACTTAGTAATATTAATATAAAACATTGGGTTTAGTAAAGTCCACAAGGGTCATCAGGGATGATTTTTGTTTTCTATGGTATTCTATTTTTATTTCCTGTAGTATTTTAAGGTTCCAATAATAAAAACAAATCTTAAATTTCATATATAGTTCTACTATTTTATGCAGCTTAGAATTTTCTAATTAAGAGCCATAGAGCTTCAATTTCCAGATTCACGATCTTGAGAGAGGACAGTGATGAGACCATTGTGTTGACAAAGGAAAGACTAAGTCAATGTGACTAACGGTTTTTCTTCTGCCAACTGAGATTACAAGTCTGGGAGGCTGAATTACACCCACTTTATTTTAAAAATACTTCACAATTCTGTGAACATGAGTTGAGGTTTTTTTCTTCTGTCTTTATTATGGATAAGAGTATAAGACCATAAATGAGGCCTCATATATTTTATAATTCACTGATATGAAAAATGAAAAATGATAGTTGAATGTGCAAGTTGACCTTACCTAAAATTTGATAATTTGCTTGAAAATATCTCTCGGGCATATAGAGACTTTCTGGTACCTAAAATATGGGTGTTTCATGGTACAATTCAGAATTATCATTTTCCTTAAATGTTTTTAGACTTCCCTGAAAGTCTAAAAATGTGGAAATATAAGATTCCTTGGAAATATTAAAATAGCATGAAATTACTTTTCTCCCTAAATTATCAAATCCATAATTAGACTCTAAATATATAATTAGACTCTCAATAGCCCTAAAGGGTCTTGAGTAATAAGGGTTCCCAGAAACCTACCTCTTGTACACATTTTTTGGCACTCTTCCAAACTTTCAAATCGATTCTGATTTCCTTCACATCCCCCATATATAAATTCTTCACACTGGCGAGTGAAAATATTGAAGAAAAATCTCTTCATGAGTGCTTTACATGGGCCATCATCCGCCTTGAATGCACAAAATGAATGCATAAGTTTCAGTGGTGGCAACTCAGTATCTATAAGGTAAAAATAAAAGATATAACATGTAATCTCCATCAACACTATAGTAATGTTCTTTATTTCCTTTTTAATATGTCCTGATTTTAAGGAAAAGTGCAATAAAACATGCTAAGAAACTATAAAAAGTTATTCAGTTATCAAAATGGTAGATAAAGTTAATAAATTCACCAAATGAGACACAACTTCTAGACTCTTGTTAGAGAGGTATTGCTTAAATCGTACCAACCGAACTGGGAGGGAATTGAGTAGTAGTTGTAAGGCAGCTTCATTCAAGTGGATGTGTCCACAATAGACCTCTTCTTTTAACTCAGCTAACGGACAGTTCTTTGAATTTCTCTCCCTAACCCACACTTGTGTCACTTTTTACACATAAAACAACTCTTTAAAAGCAACAGCATATTCACATTCATATATATATCTCTGTATGTATACACACACATATGTATATAACACTATCTTAAACCATTCCCTAATTATAAAAATTTATGTGTTTGATGTTATGAAAAATGTACTTCATGGTGCTTTTTTTTTTTTTAACTTACCATACCATGCTTGGGTTTTAATAATGTTGAAATAATGTAAATAATGCTTTCTATGTTTTAAATAGAATGAGGCAATTCTTTTGACTTCAAATTATATATATATTTTAAAAATATTTAACTACTAATTTTCATAACAGAATTTTCTATACTGGGAATGGACATACACATAGAGGAAACTCAACTAGATTTTTTTAAACATTTTATTTTTTTCAAGTCCAATAAAATTAATAGAAGCCTAATATTAAATAAGGTCTATTTGTTTACCAGTAAAGATAGACACTGAAAATTGTGGGTGGTGCAACCAAAAGAATAATGACAAAAATACCATATAATACTTCTTGAATATTTTCTGCATATTGAGTCTATGTATTTTCTATGTCTTTGGCAATTGATTATTAATCTCTTATGGAGAATATTGAAACTTATAAATGACCTAAACCAATTTTTCCTCTAGAGGGCAGCAATATTATATTAAATTAAACAGATGAGTATAAATATCTTGAAAAAAAGTGTTTTCATGCATTCTAAAATAGTTTACTTTGAACAACAACAAAAAAATGAATGGATGAGACTTTGATATTTTCACATAAAATATTTTTAAAGCATAAAATACAGGACAAGTTTTTGGAGTATGATTGTCTCAAAAGAAATCAGTTTTAAATTTCCAGTAATTTCAAAACGTGAATTTTTTGAAAGAGAAAATATGTGTATAATAAAAGTTAAATTAGATAATTTTATTAATCTCATTCCACCCATAATATATTATTATTCTAATCATCAATTTTGAATTAATAGCAAGTATTGGTCTTATTTTAGTAATGTTAAAGCTCTTTGTAACAAAATGATTGAAATGATATTGTTAATTTTTTACATGAGTCATAAAATTGTAAGTAGTCTTTACAATCTTGGAAGGGTTAAAAATACAGCTTTCTATACATAAGTTGGCATTTTCATGCTGTTTGATTCACGTGACACTAATTATTTTTGAACATGTAAATTTTATCTCAACTACTAACACTGCTTTCAATTTTTAAAAATTCTAGTTAAATTTACATAATACCATCTCATTATTTTGATCTATTTGATAAGTTAATTGATTATTTTTTTCAATGGAAATGAATTGAGCTGACAGAACTGATGGAAGAGTATGTTTTTCAGGTCCAGAATTTGTTAACTTAGAATAACATATGACAGAGAATTATTATGATACGGGGATAGTTTCAGCACCAAGCACAGTTGTTATAAAATAGCTAATTAGCAAGTAAGAATGTTGATCAAATCTTAAACTAAAGTTGAGTTTTATGCACATATGCATTTGTGTGTCTTCAAATTTCTCTGGAGTTATATTCAATTGACAAAATATAATGTTTGTATTTACCAACATGATTTTTAAAATAATTTTAACCAATAACAGTGTCACTAAATCCAATAAATATCTATAGTCTATATACAAATAATTGTATCAAAGTGAGTTAAGAAATATTGGTGAACGTTGACAAGTTTAAATGTCATTTCTTTTTTTTCAAATCCTTTATCTAACATTTTATGTTGATGAACTTATCTAAAATATGACAATTTGCTTTAGAAAGTCTCTCAGGCATATGGAGAGTTTCTGGTACCTGTAAATATGAGTACTTCATGGTAAAATTGTCCATTTTTCTTAAATTAGACACACAAGTACTTTTTCATAGAAATTCATAACAAAATGTAATTGAGGATTGCTAGAAATACTTTCTAAAAATCGAAAAATGTATGAACCAAAATGACTTGTTAAAACACATTTTCTCTATCACTGAAGTTATAATTGTCAGTTTAAATTTAAAAATCATTGAATTTTTTTTCTGAGTGGCACATTTATGAATAACTGTAAATGCTGTTTGTATTTTTTTGTCTTTACTTAAGGATTTTAGAATTCCAAGCTGACATTTTGAGTTGTTATGAGAACCCAGAAAATTTGGTGTGAAGACCCTAAGTGGTGCATCTGACTTACAGCAGGCCCACAATAAGTATCATCAAATTTCGTATCGTGAGTTTCTGAACTCTAGATATGTTTGTTCTGAAACCAATAAAAATATGACCTATCAGCTCCTTAAATATGGGACCCCACAATTCACATAACAAAGCAGGAATAAAAATATTCTGGCATTTGTAATTTTACAGCTATATACCATTATCTCAAATTGCTGTAGAAATTCTCATATAATGTGATGTTATTCATTCCCAAGTTAACATTACTTTAGAACTTTAGAGACAAGTTATTGAGGCAGTGTTTCACATAGAAAACTTGAATAAAGATCTGTATCTGCAGAACACAGGGAACTTTACCTAATACCTGCATTGCCATGTATATTCAGAGAAATCATTTTTTATAAATTGATAATTTTATCAGATACTAATTGATGATTTCTCTACTTTTTATTCTTAATATATTTGATAATGTTTATCAACAAGCTAAATCTTTTTTCCATTTTCTGCATTAAAGATCTAATCACCTCTAGTTCAAGCTGCTACTTAGGAATTTCGCCAGCAGGTGGTGGCAGTGCACCAAAAAGGCAAAAGCTGATAAACTAGCTGTAGTAGTCGTACCTAGCAACAATAGCTAATGTTGCTCACTGAGTAATTACAATACTCTTGACATTTTTATAATTGTACCCTTTAATGATCATAACCACCTACGGAGTTAGGCATTATTATCTTCATTTTATAAATTATAAAATAGCATTGCAGAAATTAAGTAAATAACTTAAATTCATACCATAAATGATGGGTTTAAAATTGATCCTCATATGGTTTTACAACAGCTCTCTCACACATTCTTAATAAGTGCATGATATTGTCACAGATATGTGACTGAGATTCCTAAAGTAGCATTTGGATCAAGCATACAGTTTTAATTATATAATTTCCACTCAATCAACAACTTTTTTTTTCAAACATTCACCTTTATGAAACTAAAAATGGTTTCAATAATGGAAGTAGGTGATAATTTTATAGAAATTTTCTAGGAGAAACACTAAGTATTAACTTTTATGAATTATATTTTGTTAATTATTAGGTGATTATTTGTCTTTATTCACACTTTAATGTATTTCTTATAGAAATCCTGTATTAGAATATTCTTTGTGCAGTGATCTTGCAGCCCACACCTAAGCACAACAACCCTGGACTCAAGCAATGAATGGCCAGGTGTGCTGTGTGACCCACAGTGCCATGCCACTCCACCGAAAAGGGATGGAAATCTGCCTTGGTTTTCATTTCTTATTTTGAATAAACCCTTTTGAATGTTAATAATTGGGTATTGACCATGCGTCAAGCACTGTGCTGTCACTACAGATATGACAGTAAATTAGATGACAGCAGCCCGTCGTTCATGGAGCATATAGACACTAAGGACTTACATAAACATTCAGAAAGTTCTGGGTGCTGTGCGAGTGAAGAGTAGGATACCTAAATTAGCCTGAAGGGGTCAGCGATAACTTTCCTGAGAGTCGAAATTGAGACTTGAAGGAAACGTTTACAGAGGTAATAATTATCTGCCAGCAGCTATGAGAAAGCAAAACACATACAGGGCAATCTAAAAGGAATTTAATCTGATCCAGTCATATAAATAGAATTATGGTTTATATTGAATCATTTGCATTTGATGTCATGAATTTTATGTCTCATAGTCTGAAGGTTACAATCCTGCCTTCCCCTCCTCTCCCCCCGCCCCAGTCCTGGGATGTTGGATAGAAGCTTACTATAATATTTGCTGCCTGAAAACATGTCATGCCCTTGACTGTAAGAATACTCATCCTCTTGGAACTTATTTGCGAATCTAGGGCTTTCAGGTAACTTACCATCTAAGAATCCACATGCTGCTAGACTCTAATTAAAGGATTTTATTTTATTTTATTTTATTTTATTTTCTGGCAGGGAAGAACAAACACATGTACCTTTTGCCTTCTCTGTGTCAGAAAATGTGCCAGATGCTTTTCCACTTTTTATATAAAAACCATAGGAAATTAGTTATTTACATTATTCATTTACAGCTTAGGACACTGGTAGTCAGAAAGTTTAAATAACTTATTCAGTCTCACAAAGGTACTAGGTGGCAAACTACACCTGCAAACTCAGGTCTGTCTGATTCTAAATCCTACAAAAGATACTTGCCTTTTACTAAATGTTCACTCTTAATTTTCTCTCTCCTAGCCCAGTGGAATTGTTTTAAAAAGCTTATCACCACTCTTTTTATTATCATTTTTGCCTTATCTAGACGTTAATTCTAGATTATCCTCCCTGCTGATTTGACTGTTAAAAAATCATCTACTATTTACTTGTGAGAGAAGCAATAAAATTTGATGTATTTTTCTATTAATAAGAGTACCTTATTTCAATTAAATAATATACTTCTATAAAATGATGTTATGATCTTAGCATCATGTGATAAATTGTGTCTCCAAAATAGAATTTTTTCAGATGTGAGATAAGGTTATTATAAAAATTAATTTTAAACAAAAACAAAACAAAACTAGAAAAAACTGCAACTAGTTGGTGAAGAGGTCTTTAAGTCTAGCTTAAATATCAAAATTCTTTGTTATCCACCTAGGTTTGGAAGCTACCTTATAGTAATTTTAAATTCTGGCCTAATTACTGATGACTTAATTCTGGATTATTGATTGACTGTGGCAGCAGCAACAATTTCAGGAACTTCCGGGTTAACCAATATTCATTTTCTCAGTCCAGTTGAGGAAAATTGGACTGGGACAATACAGGGAACACTTGGATCTATTTGCTTCTCACTTCCCACAAGTGAGACTGCCTGTTTTTTCCCTGTGAGGACTTATTTTATCCTCCACCTTCCTTGTTTCTGTAGCCTCCAGAATGTTAGAATTTTAACCCACCATCCTTTGAGAAAAAAGCCGAATGAGGGATTGAAACTCATAATGTTCAAATTCCTATTTTCAAAAGGTACGTTAGGGTTTTTACTAAATAATGCTTCACCTCTAGGAAATTTTTATAAGATGACTTCCCCTTGCAGAGCCCTCAGAGAACCAAGCTTGATTGAATCTCCTTCCTCTTCTCATCAACAGCAGCACTCTCCATGCTTCTGTCACTTTGTTTACTACTTTATACGGAAATAAACTGTCCACCCTTCACACTCCCCTAGGAAACGGCGAGATTCTTGAGCACCTCATCTCAGCCATACCTGTTTCTCTAGCACCTTCCACAGTTTCAGGCCCAGAAGATGTATTTATTCAAACTTTATTAAAGTACACTGAACACAGTCATTTTAAAAAGCTATTAGAGATATCAAATAAGAATGCATTTATGGAAATCTGTTTTACATCTTAAACCACTATACAAAAATAAGCTATCATTTTGTTAATATTCTCTCATTAATACCAATGCTTGAGATTTCTGTCAACAATTTACCAATTTGCCACAAAATGTTACTTTAAGAAAGGTATATATCCACAATAATCATCACCATACAGTCTTCTCCTTGCTCTATTTTTTATTGTTAATATTCTCATTTTTAGACACAAGAGTTTTATGGGATTAGATCTAATTTATATTACTAGATCCTTTGGTGTCCTGGTTGACTAGATTTTTATATTAGTCTCGACTGGGAAGTTTTGATTTTGGAAATATGGGGAAGAAAGAGAGAATAGCTGAAACCTCAGATGTCTGAAGTTCCCTTTCCTCCTCACACTTTTCCTAGCCAAAGGGTAGCATCAAATGTCATAGGGAGTTATTTTTACAACATTTTGCTCCTTGCAATAGCCCAGAGCTACTCCAGTGTTTAATATTGTATGCTAAAAAAAGAGAGAAGTGTTTCAGCTAAAGTTACTTGGTTTCGGACTGTTTAAAACACACATGTGTGTGTATACACACACACACACACACATTAGGTATAATAAATTTCCAAAGAAAAATATCACTTCAATAACAACTAATTTCCCTCCACAATGGAAAAATATGGTAGATTTTTTAGATTAAAATTGAGAGCTTTAACTAGCTTAAAAAGATAAATGCTTCTAATATTTTACCTGTGATAATCGTGTGTTCTTCATCTTCCTCAGAATCAGCATTAAGAGGGGCAGGGGCAAGATTAAGCAGCAGGCATACGGAAGCCCAAAGTGCATATACCTTCTTCATTGTGTAAATCATCTCTGAAATACAGAACCCATACATATCTAATAAATAAAGTGTTAATATGCACTCATTTACAGACTAGTAAACATCATATGTGTACTTCATATGCAAATTTCTATGCCATTTTATGTGTATACACATACATTTCTTTGTGCATACTCAATGAGTCATACTTAAAACGTATATGTAGTATTCAGAATTATGGGCAAACACATTCAGTGCATATATTTATTAATATTCAAGCAAACAGGTCATATTTCAACTTTGAAAATATAAATAAAAAGGACAGTAATTGAGAGACATGGGTAAATGCTGATCAATATGGCGAAGTATGTATTAAAGTCCATTTCCATGTGCAGTTTTACTTTCCACATCTTTCACACAGCTATTCTTTCTCAGTCAGAACCAATAATTATTTAGGCATTTTTCTATTATTTCTTTAATGCAACTTTTAATTCCTGATTTATCCTTCCCTCTGCTCTAGTTCTTCTTTTAAAAAGGAAACACATTTTCAGAATTTTCATCTTTGTTTCCTTTAAAAAAATGTGTTATTTACATCAATTTCCTAACCAGGTTTTCTATGAGATAGCAGACAGCCAAAACAGAGGACAAAAGAAGTGTCTGACATTCGAGTTAGTCCTGTTTCCCAGTTCATTATTCCCCAGTTTAGGGAGTTATCTGATTCAAAAAGTTTCACAGAAAAGTGAGTCTAAGTGATAAGCCATCACTCTTACACTCTAAAGGAAACAGATTTCAATAGGCGAGTGAGACTTTTCCTGTTTCAACGTTGTTTAAAGATCTATCGCCAAAAAAGAAGAAAAAAAGAAAAGAAAAGAAAGAAAGAAAGAAAGAAGTCACCTCTATTTTTTTAAAGATGACTTCTTCTTTGGATTTAAAGGTGGAAGGAAAAGTGTAATGATCATGCAACACAAAAAAATAAAAGAAGGGAACACTTGTTTCCTTCCTGTTCTCAGCCACCAGTGCCATACCAGTCAGGAAGGAAAGCGAGATCTTATCAGCAAACATTCACAAATGCAGGGACAGATACTTCATCAAAAACAATCTAGAGAATTATCTGGTTTTGCCTGTAGCAGATCACAGCTGCAATATACACCATTGTGGGTAGCCATATAATAATGAAGTAATAAATGTTATTATGCTTTAAGTTTCATTAAAATCACTAGTGAGATATATAACCTTTTTTTCTCACAACACTTTGCAAGTGTTAATATACATTTGATTTTTAGTCAGTAGAGATGTCATATATCTTGTAAATCATACCATAAACCATTTGAATTCACAAATATATATACATATTTATATAGATACATGATTTTGAAGAATCTTTAAACTAAACTTATAATCCTTATCGCATTTTTGAACACATATTTTTCAGAGATTCGTTTATTTCCATTTGATTCTTTGAAATATACTATCCTGCTATACTTTGAGTATAAAATACAGAGTGTACTCTGCATCACACAGTTCAGGAAGCAGGCTGAGGTTGGGGGCCTGCTGAAGCCCTTGAGAGAGAGGGCTCTAAATTCAGCAAGTTCCTCTCTTAAAAAATGGCGGCCTAGGGTATTGCCTAAACTTAGTACTTTAGACTTTCGTTGGGTGCTAGGATTAGAAACCAGCTCTGACAAACTTGGATCATCAGTTTATTTATTCTAGAATATGTGGAACAATCTGAGATGACAAGGGCAGGCTTGCATTGGTTCTCAGAAACAGCTAGAGCTGGTGAGCTGAGCGACACCAGGTATCTCTCATTGTGGCTACACTCCTTAGACAGCTTTATTTTCTCTCAGTGTGACCCAATCTTCTCTGCATAGCATGACGCATGAACAATGGACTGTCCTGGGTTTTAAACCTTAAGAGTTTTTCAATCAGACTAGTGTGAGTACTTCTCTTTATGGTCCAGGCTTAAACAGCTTGAGACTTGCTCTGATAGTTTCAGCATGAAACAAAGGACACCTTTTGGACCAATCCATTTGAGTTGGGAATTGTAGGAGACAATCATAGATTTGATGGACCCAAAACCAGCCTGGGGTCAGGAATAAGAAAATGTAATAGCATGGCAAATATTAATGGAACCATATGGTTTGGGTGGTGGAAAGGGACAAGTGTAACTCCCAGAAGGAGGAAATTATTGCTTTCAGAAGGGAAGGGTGTTGGACAGATAAATGACTATATGACTATATGACTATATACCACAGCAAGCCATAGATAAATAGTAGCATATGTAATTTTTTTTTAAAAAAGGAAAAGCAAAAGGCAAATAAAGTACATGAATTGCAGGAGGAATCAAACATCTAAATTTTTACTCAAAAATTCTGTCTGGTTCTGGGTGATAACAGATTTAATGTAGGGATGAATCCATGCACTAACTTCTATATACCATGCAAAATCTTTTTCCTTTTGGAAAAATCCAACTTTCTTAAAATTAGAAAACAGAGGTTTATAAAACACCATTTGCGGATCTCCTCCCCCCATAGATCAGCAGAGAATTTGCTGTAAAGATCTGCTTGATAAGCCCATAATCCTGGCTTTCTAATAGAAACATCTTCTTTTAAAAAAATTGACCCTATTATTTAAAATAGTTTTAGATTTACAAAAAAAAAAAAAATTGAGAAGAATGTACAGAGACTTCTCATAAACCCCACACCCAGTTTCCCTATTAACATGTTATGTTAGTATGGTGCACTTATCATTAATATACCAAAATTGATACATTGTTACTAACTAAAGTCCATATGTTAATCAAATATCCTTAGCTTTTCCCTAGCACGTTTCTGTTCTAGCAACCCATCCAGAATACCAAATTGCTCTAGTTGTCATCTCTCCTTAAGTTCCCTTGGCTGTGACAGTTTCTCAGATTTTTCTTATTTTTGATGATCTTGACAGTTTTGAATAATACTGGTCAGGTATTTTGCAGGGTATCCCCTTACTAGAATTTATCTGATGTTTTTACTCATAATTAGACCAGGCTTATGGGGTTTGGGAAAGAAGATAACAGAGTTAAAGTGCCATTTTTGTCACATTATGACAAGGATACATACTACCAACATAATTTATGACTGCTGATATTGATCTTAAACACCTGAGTGAGGTAATGATTGTTAGATTTCTCCACTATGAAGTTGCTTTCTACCCTACCTTTCCATACTGTTTATTTATTTATTTTTTTATACTTTAAGTCCTGGGATATATGTGCAGAACATGCAGGTTGGTTACATAGGTATACGCATGGCATGTTGGTTTGCTGCACCCATCAACCCATCATCTACATTAGGTATTTCTCCTAGTGCTATCCCTCCCCTAGCCTCCCACCCCCTGACAGACCCTGGTATGTGAGTTCCCTTCCCTGTGTTCATGTGTTATCATTGCTCAACTTCCACCTATGAGTGAGAACATGTGGTGTTTGGTTTTCTGTTCCTGTGTTAGTTTGCTGAGAATGATGGTTTCCAGCTTCATCCATGTGTCTGCAAAGAACATGAACACATCCTTTTTTATGGCTGCATAGTATTCCATGGTGTATATGTGCCACATTTTCTTTATACAGTCTATCATTGATAGGCATCTGGGTTGGTTCCAAGTCTTTTCTATTGTGAATAGTGCCGCAGCAAACATATGTGTGCAAGCATCTTTATAGTAGAATGATTTATACTGGGTCAAATGGTATTTCTGGTTCTAGATCCTTGAGGAGTTGCCACACCATCTTCCACAATGGTTGAACTAATTTACACTCCCAACAATAGTATAAAAGAGTTTTTATTTCTCCAGCATCTGTTGTTTCCTGACTTTTTAATGATCACCATTCTAACTGACCAGTGATGATGGGCTTTTTTTCATATGTTTGTTGGCTGCATAAATGTCTTCTTTTGAGAAGTGCCTGTTCATATCCTTCATCCACTTTTTGATGGGGTTGTTTTTTTCTTGTAAATTTGTTTAAGTTCTCTGTAGATCCTAGATATTAGCCTTCTGTCAGATGGATAGATTGCAAAAATTTTCTTCCATTCTGTAGGTTGCCTGTTCACTCTGATGATAGTTTCTTTTGCTTTGCAGAAGCTCTTTAGTTTAATTAGATCCCATTTGTCAATTTTGGCTTTTGTTGCCATTGCTTTTGGTGTTTTAGTCATGAAGTCTTTGCCCATACCTATGTCCTGAATGGTATTGCCTGGGTTTTCTTTTAGGGTTTTTATGGTTTTGGGTCTTATGTTTAAGTCTTTAATCCATCTTGAGTTAACTTTTGTATAAGGTGTAAGGAAGAGGTCCAGTTTCTGTTTTCTGCATATGGCTAGCCAGTTTTCCCAACACGATTTATTAAATAGGAAATCCTTTCCCATTGCTTATATTTGTCAGGTTTGTCAAAGATGAGATGATTTTAGATGTGTGCTGTTATTTCTGAGGGGTCTGTTCTGTTCCATTGGTCTATATATCTGTTTTGGTACCAGTACCATGCTGTTTTGATTACTGTAGCCTCATAGTATAGTTTGAAGTCAGGTAGCGTGATGCCTCCAGCTTTGCTCTTTTTGCTTAGGATTGTCTTGGCTACATGGGCTGTTTTTTGGTTCCATATGAAGTTTAAAGTAGTTTGTTTTTTCTAATTTTGTAAAGAAAGTCAATGGTAGCTTAATGGGGATAGCATTGAATCTATAAATTGGGCAGTATGGCCATTTTTCAATATTGATTCTTCCTATCCATGAGCATGAGATGTTTTTCCATTTGTTTGTGTCCTCTTTTATTTCCTTGAGCAGTGGTTTGTAAATCTCCTTGAAGAGGTCCCTCGCATCCCTTGTGAGTTGTATTCCTAGGTATTTTATTCTCTTTGTAGCAATTGTGAATGGGAGTTCACTCATGATTTGGCTCTCTGTTTGTCTGTTATTGGTGTATAGGAATGCTTGTGATTTTTGTATCCTGAGACTTTGCTGAAGTTGCTTATCAGCTTAAGGAGATTTGGGGCTGACAAGATGGGCTTTTTAAATATAAAATCATGTCATCTGCAAACAGAGACAATTTGACTTCCTCTCTTCCTATTTGAATAAACTTTATTTCTTTCTCTTGCCTGAGTGCCCCGGCCAGAACTTCCAATACTATGTTGAGTAAGAGTGGTGAGAGAGGGCATCTTTGTCTTGTACTGGCTTTCAAAGGGAATGCTTCCAGGTTTTGCCCATTCCATATCATATTGGCTGTGAGTTTGTCATAAATAGCTATTATTATTTTGAGATACGTTCCATCAATACCTAGTTTATTGCGAATTTTTAGCATGAAGAGGTGTTGAATTTTATCGAGGGACTTTTCTGCATCTATCAAGATACTCATGTAGTTTTTGTCATTGGTTCTGTTTATGTGATAGATTAAGTTTATTGATTTGTGTATGTTGAACCAGCCTTGCATCCCAGGGATGAAGCCGACTTGATCGTGGTGGATAAGCTTTTTGATGTACTGGTGGATTTGGTTTGCCAGTATTTTATTGAGGATTTTTGCACTAATGTTCATCAGGGATATTGGCCTGAAATTTTCTTTTTTTTTGCTGTGTGTCTGCCGGGTTTTGGTATCAGGATGATGCTGGCCTCATAAAATGAGTTAGGGAGGTGTCCTTCTTTTTCTATTGTTTGGAATAGTTTCAGAAGGAATGGTACCATCTCCTCTTCATACCTCTGGTAGAATTCAGCTGTGAATCTGTCTGATCCTGGGCTTTTTTTGGTTGCTAGGCTATTAGTTACTGCCTCAATTTCAGAACTTGTTATTGGTCTATTCAGGGATTCAACTTCTTCCTGGTTTAGACTTGGGAGGGTGTATGTGTCCAGGAATTTATCCATTTCTTCTAAATTTTCTAATTTATTTGTGTAGAGGTGTTTATAGTATTCTCTGATGGTAGTCTATTTCTGTGGGATCAGTGGTGATATCCCCTTTATCATTTTTTATTGTGTCTATTTGCTTCTTCTCTTTTTTCTTCTTCATTAGTCTGGCTAGCAATCTATCTATTTGCTGATCTTTTCAAATAACCGGCTCCTGTATTCATTGATTTTTGAAGGGTTTTTCCTGTCTCTATCTCCTTCAGTTCTGCTTTGATCTTAGTTGTCAGATATAAAAAGAGTTCCTCTTTAAAAGTTTGGCTTGTTTAATGTCCTTGCTCTTTGTTCCCTACTCCCAAAGCCAAACTACATTCCTTATCCTTTATGCCTCCCTGTTTTAGTTTCAGTAAACAACTTTTGTATCATTCCTTATCTACAGAGCCCACATCTGCTAATCAATCTGTAAATTACCCCTCCCATTGTCCACCAGTGTAATCACACCCCTGCCCCTTTCAAGTTAGCCAATCAAGTTCAGTGTCGATTGTACAGTCCAACTCCAGCTAACAGAGACTAGACACATGTCAGAGATGATAAATTCATCTTCAAAAAGTTTTAGTTCCGTGTTCTTCCGGTTCTTTGTTTTTCCAGTTTCTATAGTTAACTGTGCTGTAAACAACCCTTCCCACCAGTCCTAATCTATAACTTACATCTGTTCTGTTCCCTTAGTTACGCACTCTACAACTATTCTTCCTGCTGAAACTACTTGTCCTACCACTGTAACCCACATCCTTGCTCTATTCAGATTAGCCAATCAAAATTAGCTTAGATTATACAGTCCAACTCAGCCAGTAAAAAAAAGACACAAGAGTAAAAGCCTCTTGTGTTAAAAATAAAAACCCCTGCCCACCCCTCTTGGTGTGCTTTCAAAATGACAAGTGCGAATAACACCCTTCTACTAAGAGAGGAGACCACCCCTCATATTGTCTTATGCCCAACTTCTGCCTCCAAAGAAAGAAGTAAAAACTAAAAGGCAGAAATGAAATCCACAGGCAGACAGCCCGGTGCTGCGCCCAGGGTCTGGTAGTTAAAGATCGACCCCTGACCTAACCAGTTATGTCATCTATAGATTCCAGACATTGTATGGAAAAGCATTGTGACAATCCCTGTCCTGTTCTGTTCCATTCTGATTACTGGTGCATGCAGCCCCCAGTCATGTACCCCCTGCTTGCTCAATCAATCACGACCCTCTCACACAGACCTCCTTAGAGTTGCAGGCCCTTAAAAGGGACAGGAATTGCTCACTTGGGGAGCTCGGCTTTTGAGATGCAAGTCTGCCAAAATTCCCAGCTGAATAAAGCTCCTTATTTCTTTAACCTGGTGTCTGAGGAGTTTTGTCTACGGCTGGTTCTGCTACATTTCTTGGTTCCCTGACCAGGAAGCCAGGTGATTAACAGAGGCCGAGGCAGCCCCTTAGGCAGCTTAGGCTGTGGAGCATCCCTGTGGGGACTCCAGCCAGCTTGAGCCACGCGGATCCTGAGAGCGCTCCCAGTTAGGCATTTGCCCCAGTGGAACGCCTCGTCAGAGCAGTGCACGGCAGGCCCTTGCAGAGGGTCAACGCAGTAGCTAAACACCGGGAAAGAATTGGCACTTGCAATCTGGACATCTGAAACTTGGTACGACTGGTCTTTGGAACTTGCCCACTCCATTTGAGTGGAAGCATGGCCTGATCACCCACAGTGTGTCTGTACCAGCACTTTGGTTTTTGTTTTTGACTTGACTTGGATTGCTTAATACTTTGGTTTTGGTTTTGACCTGGGTTGGATTTCTTGATACTCTGATTTTGGTTTTGACTCTGGTTTGGTGTAAACTGTAAAAGTGTCTGTGTGCCCTTTTTACCTGTTCTTTGTTTTGCGGTGTGCCTGTGGTGTTTTGTCTCGAGGAAGCATGGGTCAGGCACAAAGTAAGCCCACCCCACAAGGAACTATGTTGAAAAATTTCAAGAAAGGATATAAGGGAGATTATGGTGTTACTCTGACACCAGGAAAATTTAGAACTTTATGTGAAATAGACTGGTCAGCATTAGAGGTCGGTTTCCCATCAGAAGTAAGCCTTGACAGGTCCCTTGTTTCAAAGGTATGGCACAAGGTAACCTGTAAGCCAGGGCATGCAGACCAGTTCCTGTGCATAGACACTTGGTTACAGCTGGTTTTAGATCCCCCCCTCCCCACAGTGGTTAAGAGAACAGCAGCATAAGCGGCTGACAGAGGCAAGGAAAGACCAGCAGAGAGAGAGAGAGAGGAAAGAGACAGAGAGGAAAAGAGGCGAAGAGACAGAGAAAGTAACAGAGAGGAAGAGACAGAAAGACAAAGAGGGAGTCAAGGAAAGAGAGAAAGAGAGAGATATACAAGTAGTTAAGAAAAAAAAACAGTGTACCCTACTCCTTTAAAAGCCAAGGTAAATTTAAAACCTATAATTGATAATTAAAGGTATTCTCCATAACCCTATAACACTCCAATACCACTTTGTTGTCAGTGTAAACAAGGGAATACCCCAAAAGCACTGAGGCCACTGATAACCCCTAGACATCCTATCAAAAATCCTTGACCCAGTAACCTGCAGATGGCCCAAATGCATTCAATCTGTAGCAGCAACTGCTTTGCTAACAGAAGAAAGTAGAAAAATAACTTTTAGGGGAAACCTCATTGTGAGCACACCTTACCAGTTCAGAAGTATCCTAAGTTAAAAAAAAAAAGACAGAAAGGTAGCTTACTAACTTAAAAATCTTAAAGTATAAGGGTATTCTGTTAGAAAAAAATAAACAAGATGATTTAACATTAACCACTGAAAATTCTCTTAACCCAGCAGGTTTCCTAACAGGAGATTTAAATCTTAATTACTATACAAAGGTTCGACCAGACCTAAGAGGAACTCCCTTCAGGACAGGATGATAGATGGTTCCTCCTGGGTAATTGAAGGAAAAAAAAAAGCCGTCTATACCAATTCTAAGTTAATTTGAACTAAACAAGGTCTTATTAATAGCAAAGGATAATTGAAATACCAAACTTACAAGGTTTTCAACAAAAATAAAGTTTGCTAAAAGTTAACAGTGTAACATGTATTATAGTAACTTCTAATCTTGTGGTCTTAGACAGTCTAGTCCACAGACATAAAGGAAGTTTGCTTCGGAAAAGAATGGTTATCATCTTCAAAACAAAAAAGGGAAAAAAAGGGGAGGAGGCGCGAAATTTATGTAAAAAGAATGTTATATGGTAAATTCTTGTCCTGAAATAAATTAACTGGTTGTTTAAAGAAAGAAATGTTTGTAATAAGTCAGAAAGTTAAAGCATGTCAAGGAATTGTCTGTGAAAGTCATGAAAGAAAAAAAAGTTATAAAACGGAATTTATGCAAGAAATGTTGTATAATTTAAAAGTAATTGGGCCTCCTGAATGTAAAACTATTGAAGAAACAGTTTATGTGCAAGGTGTATAAGGAAAGTAAAATATACCTTTGGTAAAGGGATTATAAGGAGGCATAAGAATGTGGATTTTTACCTACATTAAAAGGTTAAAAAAAAGTTTCGTTTTGAAGGTTTAAGCAAGTTTTAAAACATTAATCATAAAGAAAATTCTGTGTGTAAACATATTAGCTAAAGTTAAAGAGGTATCATCCAGTTTTTCTGTGAATTAAACATTAAAATAAAAACACAATGGGTTTTTTCTTAAATCACTAACCTGCTCTTTAACAAAAACTATAAAAGGTTAAAAAGAGTCTATAAAAATCTTACATTATGGTCCGACATTAAAAATTGAATAAATATGTCTACGAAGTTTTATTAAAACTAAGTTTAACATTAATAACACACTAATATAAAGGTGAAATTTAGCTTATCTGGTATAAAAATCACACAGGAAGCATTGTCAAATATAAAATGGTGTTTGGCTTTCTTTGGTCTAAAAACTAATAAAAATAGGAGGTGAGAAATAAAAATTTCTCAGTAGAAATGCACAAAGGACTATAAAGTCCACTGCTGATGTCCCCACATTGAAACCAAAAGGTTAATTTCTTAAAAATTATGTACTTGGTTTATCTTCCACTTTCCTTTCTCTCAAAACTAAGTCTTTTAGCACATGTACCACCCCTAGTATTTCTGGTAAACCAGCACCAGCCTAAAGATCACGTAAGAAGGAAAACTCGAGCCAGCTTGTGAAGGAGCTTACCTTGTGCTGCTAACCACCGAGACTGCTGTTCGTACAATGGAAAGGGGATGGATTCATCACACCCAAGTCAAGAAAGCACCACCCCCTCCAGAGTTGTGGGCCGTAGTCCCAGGGGACTATGTAATAGGAAACTGCTTACTACTCCCTTGTTTGCTACCTGTACTCCTTCAGGTAATAAAAAACTTCATCACTACCTTAGTTCACCAAAATGCTTCAGCACAAGTGTACTATATGAATCACTATTGCTCTGTCTTGCAAGAAGACACAGGTAGTGAGGATGAAAGTGAGAACTCCCACTAATGAGAGAGGTTCTCAAAGAGGGGGGAATAAGGGAGGAGACCAGCCCTCATATTGTCTTATGCCCAATTTCTGCCTCCAAATAAGGAAAAAGTAAAAACTAAAAGGCAGAAATGAAATTCACCGGCAGACAGCCCAGTGCAACACCCTGGGCCTGGTAGTTAAAGATCGACCCCTGACCTAACCGGTTATGTTATCTATAGATTCCAGACATTGTATGGAAAAGCACTGTGAAAATCCCTGTCCTGTTCTGTTCTGTTCTGATTACTGGTGCACACAGCCCCCAGTCACGTACCCCCGGCTTGCTCAATCGATCACGACCCTCTCACGTGGACCCCCTTAGAGTTGTAAGCCCCTAAAAGGGACTGGAATTGCTCACTTGGGGAGCTTGGCTTTTGAGATGCAAGTCTGCTGAAGTTCCCGGCTGAACAAAGCTCCTTCCTTCTTTAACCTGATGTCTGAGGAGTTTTGTCTGTGGCTCATCCTGCTACACTACAAAAGTAAAATTGCCTTACTAAGTAATCTTTTATTGAGCACACGTTTTCTTCACAGCACCAAGCACTTGTTTCTAACCTTAGTTATTTCTTGTCTTGTGCTAGCTTTTGAATTTGTTTACTCTTGCTTCTCTAGTTCTTTTAATTGTGATATTAGGGTGTCAATTTTAGATCTTTCCTGCTTTCTCTTGTGGGCATTTAGTGCTATAAATTTCCCTCTACACACTGCTTTAGCTGTGTCCCAGAGATTCTTGTATGTTGTGTCTTTGCTCTCATTGGTTTGAAAGAACTTATTTATTTCTGCCTTAATTTTGATATTTACCCAGTAGTCATTTAGGAGAAGGTTGTTCAGTTTCCATGTAGTTGTGCAGTTTCCATGTAGTTGTGCAGTTTTGAGTTTCTTAATCCTGAGTTCTAATTTGATTGCACTGTGGTCTGAGAGACTGTTTGTTATGATTTCCATTATTTTGCATTTGCTGAGGAGTGTTTTACATCCAATTATGTGGCTAAGTTTAAAATAAGTGTGATGTGGTGCTGAGAAGAATGTATATTCTGTTGATTTGGGATTGAGGGTTCCATAGATGCCTATTAGATCCACTTGGTCCAGAGCTGAGTTCAAGTGCTAAATATCCTTGTTAATTTTCTGTCTCATTGATCTGTCTAATATTGACAGTGGGGTGTTTAAGTCTCCTACTATTATTGTGTGGGAGTCTAAATCTCTTTGCAGGTCTCTAAGAACTTGCTATATGAATCTGGGTGCTCCTGTATTGTGTGCATATATATTAGGATAGTTAACTATTCTTGTTTCATTGATCCCTTTACCATTATATAATGCCTTTCTTTGGCTCTTTTGATCTTTGTTAGTTTAAAGCCTGTTTTATCAGAGACTGGGAATGCAAACCCTGCTTTGTTTTGGTTTCCATTTGCTTGGTCAATATTCCTCCATCCTTTTATTTTGAGCCTATGTGTGTCTTTGCATTTGACATGGGTCTTCTGAATAGAGCATACCAATGGGTCTTGACTCTGTATCCAATTTGCCAGTCTCTGTCTTTTAATTGGGGCATTTAGCCCATTTACATTTAAGGTTAATATTGCTATGTGTGAATTTGATCCTGTCATTATAATGCTAGCTGGTTATCTTGACTTTTAGTTGATGCGGTTTCTTCAGAGTGTTGTTGGTTTTTACAATTTGGTATGTTTTTGTAGTGGCTGATACCGATTGTTCCTTTCCATGTTTAGTGCTCCTAGAGGAGCTCTTTTAAGGCAGGCCTGGTGGTGACAAATTTCTCAGCATTTGCTTGTCTGTAAAGGATTTTATTTCTCTTTCCCTTATGAAGCTTAGTTTGGCTGGATACGAAATTCTAGGTTGAAAATTCTTTTCTTTAAGAATGTAGAATATTGGCCCCACTCTCTTCTGGTTTGTAGAGTTTCTGCAGAGAGATCTGCTGTTAGTCTGATAGGCTTTGCTTTGTGGGTAACCCAACCTTTCCCTCTGGCTGTCCTTAACAATTTTTTCCTTTATTTCAACTTTGGTGAATCTGACGATTATGTGTCTTTGGGTTGCTCTTCTTAAGGAGCATCGTTGTGGTGTTCTCTGTATTTCCTGAATTTGAGTGTTGGCCTGTCTTGCTAGATTGGGGAAGTTCTCCTGGATAATATCCTGAAGAGTGTTTTCCAGCTCCTTCCCATTCTCACAGTCACTTACAGGTACGCCAATCAAACGTAGATTTGGTCTTTTCATATAGTCTCATGTTTCTTAGAGGCTTTGTTCATTCTCCTTTTTCGTTCTTTTTTCTCTAATCTTGTCTTCACACTTCATTTCATTAAGTTGATCTTCAACCTCTGATATCCTTTTTTCTGCTAGACTGATTCAGCTATTGATACTTGTGTATGTTTCACGAAGTTCTCATACTGTGTTTTTCAGCTCCATCAGGTCATTTATGTTCTTCTCTAAACTGGTTATTCTAGTTAGCAATTTCTATAATCTTTTTTTTAAGGTTTTTAGCTTCTTTGCATTGGGTTAGAATATGCTCCCTTAGCTTGGAGGAGTTTGTTATTACCCACCTTCTGAAGCCTACTTCTGTCAATTCATCAAACTCATTCTTCGTCCAGTTCTGTTCCCTTGCTGTCAAGGAGTGTGATCTGTTGGAGGAGAAGAAGCATTCTGGTTTTTGGAATTTTCAGCCTTTTTGCGCTGGATTTTCCTCATCTGCATGGATTTACCTACTTTTGGTCTTTGATGTTGGTGACCTTCACATGGGGTTTCTGTCTGGACAGCCTTTTTGTTGATGTTGATGCTATTCCTTTCTGTTTGTTAGTTTTCCTTCTGAAAGTCAGGCCCCTCTGCTGCAGTGCAGGTCTGCTAGAGTTTGCTTGAGGTCCACTCCAGACCCTGTTTGCCTGGGTATCACCAGCAGAGGCTGCAGAACAGCAAAGATTGCTGCCTGTTACTTTCTCTGGAAGCTTCATCCTAGAGGGGCACCTGGCAGATGCCAGCTGGAATTGTCCTGTATGAGGTGTCCATCCGCCCCTGCTGGGAGTTGTCTCCCAGTCAGGAGACACAGGTGTCAGGGATCCACTTGAGGAGGCAGTCTGTCTCTTATCAGAGCTCGAGTGGTGTGCTGGGAGATCCTCTGCTCTCTTCAGAGCTGGCAGGCAGGTACATTTAAGTCTGCTGAAGCTGAGCCCACAGCCTCCCCTTCCCCAAGGTGTTCTGTCCCAGGGAGATGGGAGTTTGATCTATAAGCCCCTGACTGGGGCTGCTGCCTTTTTTCAGAGATGCCCTGCCTAGAGAGGAGGAATCTAGAGAGGCAGTCTGTTTACAGAGGCTTTGCTGAGCTGTGGTGGGCTTCACCCAGCTGGATCTGCCCTGGGGCTTTGTTTACACTGTAAGGGGAAAACCGGCTAATCGAGCCTCAGTAATGGCGGACGCCCCTCCCCCAACCAAGCTAGTGCATCCCAGGGCTACTTCAGACTGCTATGCTAGCAGCAAGAATTTCAAGCCAATGAATGTTAGCTTGATGGGCTCTGTAGGTGGTGGGATCCGTTGAGCTAGACCACTTGGCTCCCTGGCTTCAGCCCCCTTTCCAGGGGAGTGAACAGTTCTGTCCACTGGCATTCCAGGCACCACTGGGGTATGAAAAAAACTCCTGCAGCTCACTTGGTGTCTGCCCAAATGTCTGCCTGTTTTGTGCTTGAAACCCAGGGCCCTGGTGGGGTAGGCACCTGTGGAAATCTCCGGGTCTGTGGGTTGTGAAGACCATGGGAAAAGCATCGTATCTGGGCTAGAGTGCACCACTCCTCAGGGCAGAGTTCCTCTTGGCTTTCCCTGGCTAGGGGAGGGAGTTCCCCAATCTCTGGCACTTCCCTAGTGAAACAATGCCCCACCCTGCTTTGGCTTGCCCTCTATGGGCTGCACCCCCTGTCTAACAAGTCCCAATGAGATGAGCCAGGTACCTCAGTTGGAAATGCAGAAATCACCCACCTTCTGCGTTGATCTCTGTGGGAGCTGTAGACTGGAGCTCTTCCTATTAGGCCATCTTGCCAGCCACCCGTACTGTACTTTGGAAGAAAGTCACTACATACAGCCAGCACTTTAAAAGAATGGAGAATTATGGTCCCTATCCTTAAGGTGAGAGTATCTATATAAATTGTTTGGAATACTTTTGTACCAGATATTTGTCTCTCTGTATTAAATTATTTAATCCTTTATTTATGTAAGTATGGACTCATGGATGTTTATTCTATACTTTGTGTTATAATTCACTATGACTTTACTTACATTATTGCTCAAATGGTCTCCTGGCTTTGGCAAATTTGAGAGAGCATTCAGTTGGCTCCTGTACTTCTTTGAGATAGCTCCATCAATATGAGTTTTTAATTTTTTCTGAGTGCCTTACTTTTTGTCACTACTAGATGCCCCAGGCTCATATTGTATATTTTATGCCCCACTCTTATAATCACAGACATTTCTCCAAGAAGCCCTGATTCCTTCTACTAGAGATTGGTATTAGAAACCCAGATCTGGGCACTAGGCATGCTTATTGTTACTGGGATGTCATTTCTTTTAGGCCTTCTTTTTGGCAGATTAAAGGAATATATGTGTGTATTCTACCCTATCTGTAAAGGTATACTATCTTTAAATACATCAATATGTTCTGTGACTGCCTTATTTTACTTAGTATACCATCCATGTTGTCACAAATAGCAGAATCTCCTATTTTAAGGCAGAATAATATTTCACTGTATATAAGTATTTACCACATTTCTTTATTCATTCATTTTTTAAAAGATGCTTGAATTGTTTCCATATCTTGGTTATTGTGAGTAATACCTCAATGAACATGGGAATACAGATATCTTTTCAAGACTCTGATTTTAATTCTTTTTTATATGTACCCAGAGGTGGAACTGCTGGGTTGTATGACAGTTTTATTTTTAATTTTTGAGAACCTTCATATTAATACCCATAGCTACTCTACAACTTTACATCCCCGCCAACAATTTGCCAGCATTCCAATTTCTTTTTTTTGAGACAGAGTCTTGCTCTGTCTCCCATGCTAGAGGGCAAAGGTGCAGTCTCGGCTCACTGCACCTTCCACCTCCCGGGTTCAAGTGATTCTCCTGCCTCAGCATCCTGAGTATCTGGGATTACAGGCACCTGCCACCATGCCTGGCTAATTTTTGTATTTTTAGTAGAGACACGGTTTCACCATGTTGGCCAGGCTGGTCTCCAACTGCGGACCTCATGATCCACCTGCCTCTGCCTTCCAAAGTGCTGGGATTACAAGTGTGAGCCACTGCACCAGGCCCAGCATTCCAATTTCCACACATCCTTGCCAACATGTTACATTTCGAGTTTTTAGAAAAATAGCCATTTTAACAGGCATAAACTGATATCTCATTATTATTTGATTTTCATTTCCTTGGTAAATAATGCTGCTGAGCATCTTTATATATCTTATTTGTATGTCATCTTTGGAGAAAAATGTGTTTAACTCCTTTGCCCATTTTTAAAAAATTTCTGCTATTGAGTTGAAGGAGTTCCTTATATATCTTAGCAATTATCAGATATATGACTTGAAAATATGTTCTCTCATTTCAGTTTGCCTTTTTATTCTGTTGATTGTTTCTTTTGCCATGCAGAGCTTTTTAATTTGATGTAATCTTGTCTATTTTTGCTTTTGTTGCTTGTACTTTTGGTCTCATATTGAAAAAATCATTGCCAAGACCAATGTCAAGATTTTCCCCTATGTTTTTGTCTAGAAGATTTACATTTTCAGGTAGTAACTATAATAGTTAAACTGATAGAAGAAGAGAATACAATAGTGATTGCTAGGGGCTGGAGAGTGGGGAAAATAGAGTGTTGTTCAATGGGTACAAAGTTTTAGTTCTGCTAGAATAGTAAATTCTAGAGATCTGCTGTGCAACATATTGTTTATTGTTAACAACATGGTATTTTGTGTTTCAAAATTTCTTAAGAGGGCAGATCTATTTTGTCTTCCTATCACAAAACAAACAGAAAATGAAAACAAAATAAAAAGGCGGGGCGTGGTGGCTCATGCCTGTAATTCCAGCACTTTGGGAGGCCAAGGTGTGTGGATCACGAGGTCAGGAGATCAAGACCATCCTGGCTAACTTGGTGAAACCCCATCTCTACTAAAAATACAAAAAATTAACCCGGGCACAGTGGTGGGCACCTGTAGTCCCAGCTACTCGGGAGGCTGAGGCAGGAGAATGGCGTGAACCCAGGAGGTGGAGATTGCAGTGAGCCGAGATCACACCCCTGCACTCCAGCCTGGGTGACAGAGCAAGACTCTGTCTCAAAAATAAATAAATAAAAAGAAAAATAAAAAACAGAGAGACAACAAAACTTTGGAAGGTGTTGAATATGTCTATTATTTTGATTGTGTTGATGGGTATTTATTTGCATATGTACAAACTCATCAAATTTTACATAACAAAAAATGTGCATATGTTTCACTGAGATACAATCACTATACAAGGAACTGAACATATTATTGTCTAAAATTTGATGAGTTTGTGCAGTTTTTTAATAGTGATTATGTCTCAATGAAGTTGTTTAAAAACTTCAGTGAAATAAATAAATACATAAATAAGGAACCAACTTTGTTTAAGTGAAACATGAGTTCTTAAGCATGTGTTCAACACATGAATTATTTTAGCCCTTGAAACTCAACTATCGCTATCCACCAACTCTTTAATTAATTGTTCAATTAAAATATACATGTATAGCAATAGGAATATTGTGAACCCATATGTCCATGGAATACAACTTTATTAACTAGAGGGCAGTGTCTGTGTGCAGTTCCTTTTCCCTTTAGACTTACCGGCTCCACTTATTTTCAAAGTTATTTAGTTCAGCCCTCCTCCACCCCCAAACTCCTTCAGTGAGGTTGCCATATACATGCATAGCAGAGTGAGATTTTCTTGTTACAGTCTGCATTCCTTCCAAATTCCTGGCCTTTTAATTTATATTTTTTAAATTGTATAAATTAAGGTTCACTCTTTGTGCTGTAGCTGTCTATGGGTTTCAACAATTGCATAGTGACACATATCCACAGAATAGTTGTAGTATCACACAGAATATTTTCCTCTAAAATTTCTCTGTGCTTCATCCATTCATCCTTCTCCTCTCCTCTATTCCCTTTGAAGTTACTGATCTTTTTACTGTATCTATAGTTTTTTAAGTAATTCAATCATTCACAGTTTTGTACAAATATTATTACAGTCAATTTTAGAACATTTTCATTCCCCCATTAGGAAATTCTCCACCCTTTAGGCTTCACCCTCTTCCCTTAAAGTTCTCCATCTCTACATCAGTAGGAAGCAATTATTTGGCTTCTGTCTCCATGTATTGCCTATTCTGAAAGCTTTAGTTAAATGGAATAATAAAATATGTGGCCTACTATGTCTGGCTTCTTTCACTTAGCATACTGTTTTCAGGCTCCATTCATGCTGTAGCATATATGATTGCTTTCTTTTTATTGCTGAAAATATTTTATAGTATAAATATACCAAAATTTATTTATTCATTCATCACTTAATGAAAATTTGTGCTGTTTCTACTTTTTGCTTATTATGAATAATGCTGCTATGAACATTTGTATACAAGTTTTGGTGTGAACATAGGTTTGCATTTCTCTTGGGTATATAACGGGGTAAAATTCTTGAATCACAGGGCAATTTTATGTTTAACCATTTGAGGAATTTCCAGACTGCTTTCCAAAGTAGCTGCACCATTTTCCTTTCATATCTTTCATGTCTTCCTTTCTTTTTTGAATGACACTCATCACCATTTATATATTTATGTGCATTTATATATTTATGTGTGCTGTCTCTACCACTAAAATGTTTTCTATTCTTAGCACAGGCACTTCACATAGGATTCACAACTCTGTGTTCAATACCCCAAACAATGACTGATACAAGTAATACTTGATGAATAATTAATAAATTAGAATAAACTTTGTGAGTTAAAATTAGGCTGCAGTACAGATCTTTGGATATATGCCTGGTGTTTTATTTCTACCAATTCCACCAAAAAATAAAGAGATCAGAAACAAGTATTGTGAAATGGTGCCATAAATATTTTTAAAATTGTGTCTTGTACTGCTTCTTTCATTTTTTAAAGGTATGACATACTTCAATTAAAATTGTTTTAAAGAATTTGTAATGAAAATGAAACACAAATGACATAGATTTAACATTTTTTAAATGTTGCTGAAATGATAGGTATTTTTCAAG
Organism: Pongo abelii; assembly: GCF_028885655.2. Lineage (NCBI taxonomy): Eukaryota > Metazoa > Chordata > Mammalia > Primates > Hominidae > Pongo > Pongo abelii. Next base: position 90,439,640 of record NC_071996.2, read on the forward strand.
TCAAAGAAGACAGATAAGAATGATTGCTGAAATTCCAGCAAAAGAGAAATGTATCTGTGGGAAAGATGACTAAAGAAAGATGGGCTTAGAAAAGAGATAATTAGGTAGAAGAAATGCATAATGTGCTATTTTACTCTTTCTTTATAATATTAACATTAATATTTATGAGAGAATATGTGAAAGAGAGGTAAATGTTCTGTATTGAATCTACTAAGAGAGGACCCAAGAAAGGAAAGGAAAGAAAAAAGGAAGACCTTTGAGACTCACTTTTTTATGAACTCTTCTATGAACTTCATATGAACTATAATCCCCCAATAGTCCTAACCTATAAGAAGTATGATGTGCATCTTAAGAAAACTGAGGTTCATAAAAGGAATATAACCTTTCCAAGTAGCATAAAACAGACTAATATTTGCACTCATAACTCTGTGAATCCAGAATTCACGGACACTTCACCACACAAAGCTGACTTCCCAAGAATTACTTTGTCTCCGGCATCATCTGGAAAGCATTCTGCCTCCAGTTGTCTTCATAATTATTCTGGTTTGCTTGGCAAGTAGCTCCTTTCTTTCTCCCTTCCTCCCTTCCTTTTTTTCTCCTTTCTCCCTCTTGCCCTCTCTCTTTCTCTAGCTCTTCCTTTCTTTTTTAAGTTCGTTTAGTGGTTAAGAAGAGGGGGTTTGTATAAGACTGTTTTAGGCGCTGAATTGTGTCCCCTTTCAAATTTATATGTTAAAGTTTTAACTCCCAGTACTTCAGAATTCAACTGTATTTGAAAACAAGGCCTCTAAAGAGGTTACTAAGAATAAATGATGTCATTGTTGTTGAGTCCTAATCCAATATGACTGGTATCCTTATAAAAACAGGAGGTTAAGACACATAGAGGAAAGACTGAACATCTATAAATCAAGGACAGAAGGCTCAGAAGAAACCAATCTTACTGATCACCTTGATCTCAAACTTATAGCCTCCAGGACCATGAGGAAATAACAAATTATTCATTTTTAGCACTTTGTTATGGCAGCGCTAGCCAACTAAAGCAGACTATAAAGCTTCAAATATCAGTTCTGTAACTTACTAATTACATGAATTTGATACTATATTTACTTCCTATTTGTCTCTATTTACTTATCTATAAAATGAGTATTTTACTAGAACCTACCACATAGTATTATGAGGATTAAATATAAAAGAATTAGAATAGTGACTAGCTTGATAATGTTAGCTATTATAATTTTTATAAGTAATCCTTGAAAACCTCTTGGGTATGCTGTAGAAACAGAAGCTCAGTATTTATAGAGCTTATTCTGCATTGAGAATGTCATCTAAGACTTTTTGAAGGTCTAAAAATATAACTGAAAAATAGCACTGATTTGGAAAGAGTTTAGGGTCAAACCGAGAGACATTTTTGTTTGAATTTGGTTAAGCATGGGAGCTTAGAATTGAAAGACTACAAGTGGTAAGGTGAAGCAGTACAGGTCTCAATGTAAAAGGCATGTTCTAAAGATTCAGATCCATTGGAGCTAAAATATTTTGGCAATTTGGCTTTGGTGGCCAGAAGAAAAAACCTCAAAAGGAATAGCAACAGATATTGACAAAAATGAAATTTATGGGATAAAAAAAAAGAGCTAGAAGCTCACATAGAATTAAAGAGAGTAATAGGATTAAATCATAATATTAAATTTCCAGTTCATCATTTTGGGAAAAGCATGATACAACTAGTAGGCAGTTATTGATCTGTTTTATCATTAGTTTTGGGGTATACACATTATTTTATCATCTTTAAGTGAATCTAGAAAAAAATTTATGATGCTAACATGTATACTAAAATCATGGTACTTATCTAAAATTTCTAGTTCAGATTTTTCTCTCTTTATAACATATTGTTGAATTTTTTTCTTTTTTAAAGTTTTACTATTAATCTCTAAGCTCAATGAGTACTTTGCCATGTCTAAAAGAAGGAAATTTCATTTTAGCTGCTGATTTATGGTGTACCAGTGGAAGACAGGAGAGACAAAACCTGACAACCAGAAAAGAAAAAAATAATAAATTGAAGAATCTTTCTAATTTTCTGCTCAGCAGTGGCTAATGTTGTTGTCCTCTTGCTGTTGATTACTTCCATCCACTCAGTTTGGCTGATCTCCAGGGGGCCTACCCTTCTGTCCACTAAAACCTGGCAGCCTGTTTTTTTGTTTTTTTTTTTTATTTATCTTTAACTGATGTGCTTTCATTTTGTTTTATTTTATTTTGATTGTTTTTCATTTTGGGTGAGTTTACAGCACACTAATACCAAAGAAAACGAATAAAGAAGAAAACATTAGAATAAAACTATGGTGGAGGAGAAGGGGGACAACAAACTCTATAGGAATTCTGATAGCTTTCTATTTCCTTTTTTTGAAGTTTACTTTTTGTAAGTAGTATTCTCAATTGTAAATCAACAAAATATTGACAATAACTAGGATCTGCAAATGGATTTTTGTTAATAAACATTCTTTACTAGATTTCCAAACGTATTTCCCCAATGGAGAACTTGCATAATCTCAGCGAGAGGTTTGAGAGCCAGAGTTTTCTCAGGAAAAGAGTATTTCCTGAATAAATACATTGTGGGAATGCAAATGTTTGAGCAATTTCCCAGGGGAGGTTTAAGGTTGTGTGACTGCACATTTGCCACGTACCAAATTCTAACAAGTCAGCACAGAGCCTGCTTTATTTCTTTATTAACGTCCCTGTTGGGTCCCACATTTTTGGGATGTCGAGTCATCACTATAAAGATTATTTTGGTATTAAGGTTCGTTATATATGACATAAAATTAGAAAGATAAAATTTTGTAAATTTGGCTGTATGGTGAATATATACCACATTTATTTAAAGCAATAAAATTAGAAGTGCAAAGATGTATCATTATAAAACATCATTTTTTATAATGATTTACTATTTTCACAGTGGTTTCCTATCTGTTAGACTACATATTGACAATAATACTGTGCAAGTATGTTAAATAGTGCTATGCAGGTATGTTGAATTTATCTTAGAGCTACATAATAGGTTTTTCAGCATTATATGACTAGATGGCTAATAAGTGACAAAGGCAGAACTAGAACCTGGACTACATTATCCCAGAGCATCCTGAAAATAAACAAAATATATGAAATAGAGGCCAAAGCCCAACCCAGGAAAATATAATGAATAAATATATTAATTAATTAAATTTGTCTATATTTATTTTTGATTCAGTGAGTTGCCTAAATGTTTTTTATTTCTAAATTAAACTCTAAATTTCATTTATATTTATTATCATAAAGTTCTTCTACATCACTCTATCCACATATGTATAGGAATCTGGGTTTCAGCCCAAACCCTAATTAACCTCATTAGAGACGGGCATAGGTCATAAAGCTTAGAAACCTGGAGAATTGCCTCTCACACCTGGGAATAAGGCACAGAAGTTCACCCAACAGTCAAACCCTGAATGAATGGATTAGTACAAGAGAATGTCTAAAGAGATACTTGAAAATCTGTTAAGTATTATATTTATTTTCCCTTCAAACTTGAAAGGAAATACAAAGCATTTATATACCAGTTTTTTTAAAAAAAATCTTGGCTAAAGAGTTGAAAAGAGCAAACCCTGTTTTATTTCAGCCTCCTTTCAAACATGTCATTATAGTCACTTCAAATTATCTGGGATGAATTGTTATATGAAGATTAAGTCTGTTTAGGTTTGCTCTGTAGATGCCATTTTATTACTATAGGAATGTTAAATTACAGTTTGTCCTTCTAATTATAACAATCATTATGTAAATAGCAGTTTCCATTGTTGAATCTTTATTATTATTGCTTTTCTCATTTGTATCTCATACTCACCTTAAAAGAATGTTATCTTATGCTCGTTTTTTAAAGGTAAGAAACAATGGTTCAAAATAACAAAATAAATTGTCCAAAAAACAGCAGTATAACTATATTTGACCCTGAAGCAAATGCCTTTAATCACTGCTCTATGCTGTCAGATTTTTTAAGATAGTGTTGGTAAAAAAAAATTAGTAAAAATCATATTTGACACTGATGTATAGATTGAGTAGTGTGACTCCTTTTTATAAAAATGGTAAGAATTTGAAAAAGGTAGTAAATATTTGATACAGGCAGTCACCATCTTATAATGCAGTCATATTCCAAACTCTGTTGGTAGGACCAGTTTTTTGGAACACTGGACATACAATATTATAAATGAAATTTATGTTGATAGTTAAGTGGTAAAAACAAATGAACACAAATAAAAAAGCCTCAATGCATAAGGATGAACTAGTCCAGATTTGAAGTTTGGTAAGAATGCTGCATCAGACCCAGTTCAAGGTGGCTTTTATTTGCTATCACTTCCAAACAGCCAACAAGTCTTAGAATGGATCTTCACCAGGTAAGAATACAAGTGATTCTGTGAGTGAAGCTCTCAGGAGCTATCTCAGTCTATTAGGGTTGCTGTAACAAAATATCACAGACTGTGTGGCTTAAACAACAGAAATTTGTATCTCACAGTTCTGGAGGCTAGAAAATCCAAGATCAAGGTGCTGGTCCAATCGTTCCTGGTGAGGGCTCTCTCTTGGCTTGCCAATGGTGGCTGCTTTCTCACTATGTCCTCACATGGCCTTTCCTGTCCTGTGTGCACATGGAGAGAAAGAAAGAGATATCTCTTCTCTAAGGCCTTCTTCAAGGCCATCAATCCTATTGAATTAGGATTTAACATTTATTATCTCATTTACGTTAATTACCCCCAAAGCCTTACCTTCAAATACAGTCACATTGGGGGTTAGGTATCCAACATTTTGGGGAAACACAATTCAGAGCAGGAACATTCCTAGTGTTTCAAGGAAGTGTCTCTAACTTGGTTGCAAGTTTGTCTCGGAAGTGGGGGTCACTGCCTTTCTATCAGTAGGCTGGAGCTGAAGATACATCAGCCCTAGAGTGCACTTTCTAATGTGCAATTCAATTCTTTCCTTTCCGCATAGCTATAGACTTTGATTCTCTGTTTCTTGCGGCATCACTAACCTTTAGGCAGGACTGGTCATATCAATCACATTTCTATTGAAAATATAGCAATCGCCAACTTCTTATGTTGTACATTTTATGATAATTTGCCCACACTATGGTGTTTGTGTATTCGTTTGTTTTTGGTTGTTCCTTAAGAGCGAAGAACTGGTCTGGGAAAGTGACTGTTTTCTAGAAGTGTTCTCCATTGAGAAAGTGTATTTTTTGCTCACAATAAGAAGGAAAGACTTGGCAGGGAAAACAGATCCTCACTGTCGAATTCCTTCTCTACCCTTATTTCTCAACTGTAATTGCAAATCACATGTAAGAGAGCAGAAGGCACTGCCCTGGAGGTCAATTCTTGTAACCTGAAATTGAGTAATATATTTGTTTTCTGATTCAGTTAGTTGTGCACACTAACTATGAAAGTACCCAGAAGGCTTGTTTTGAAATTGGAGATCTTTTTCAAAATTGTGCATAATAAAATTCGCATACTAAACATTCTAAGGGCCCTAATCTAAATATGTAATATTTACCACAAGATTTTAGGAAACTGATCAGTTATTATCACAAATATGAAAAAAGGTGGAAAGACGTTCCCAATGGCAGCAGAGAGAAAACCTGGTAAATCCTACCCATATTGTCAACATTATCTCTTCACTTTTGGCATCGTCCCCTGACTTAATCACATGAATGGAATGGAAATATTGCTTCTATATAAAATCTCTACTCAAGTGGTGCCTTTCAGAGCATAAAATAGCTTGATGGTTATGTTCTCTTCCTTCCTATGCTTTTTAAATCACTGTACCTCTTCCTGTGTTACACATTATATATTTATTTGCTTACTCTGTCTTTTCTCTCAAATGTAAGCTCTTTAAATATGGGAATCATGTTTGTTCTTTCTGGTACCTGCTGGAACTCAATGGATATTTGTGAAATAAATCTTTTATGAATTAAAAATTCAGTAAAAATTGTTTTATTTTGTATTTTTTTTACAGAAAGTAAAAGTTCACTGGAGAAATTTAAAAAATATGTAAGCTAAAATTATTTTAAATGGTATGAATAAAAGTGAATACAATGGGTAATGGGCCTTGAGTATAAACTAATCCTTTATTAGAGAAGACAGTTATTACTTAACCAATCATTTTTCCTTTCTTCCACCTTTGTTTCTCACAAAACCTGTCCATATTCTGTACTCATAAAATGTATTCTCAAAACTTCTATTAAATGGACAGTAATGGAGTCACAGCAGCATCTGGCCATGACTGACTTGCCAAGGAGTCAATACCTTTACAGACTCAGGCTAACTACTGTCTGTAGAATGGTGTGTGGTATAGAGTTCTACAGAGGGCCAGTACTAGAGAGGCTGCTACAATAAACTTAGTTGTTTATATTTTAGTTTCCGGCTTAGCTCATGACTGTAGAGTCTCTAATATACTCTATATTCTACCAAAGAATTCCAAATTGTGCTTTCAAGTTCTTATTATATAAGATGTTTATTGTGTCTGAATGAATTTAGTCCGACAATGAATCATTAAAATGTGATGTATTTTATCAGCACCTCAGTGATGTAATAATTAGTTTCTTTTTACAGTTATTACAAAAGTGTCAATAACAGAAAAATAGTCACAGAAATTTTTCTGTTTTTTGCAACCATTTGATTATAAATAAATTTTCATATCAATTTTTCTATTTAAAAATATTGATAGCATATTCCTCTTTTGATATGATTTATATGATCATGATAATTGTACAAGTTCTATGTCAACCAAAAATTTTATTTTTCCTCATCTCTGCAATGGGAAAAATTAAAAAAGGTTTACCAATGCAATCACCTAGAAATTGACCGTTTTATTTATGTTTGATGCCATTAACAAAAATAGTTTATTTTTCATGTAAGTGATACATTGACATGTCTAAAGACGGCATTCTATTTGATATTATTAAAATTGTATTCATTATAGTTAAATAAAATTTTGCTATGACCTTTTATAATACACTTAAATACTTTCTTCCAAAGGTAGAAAGGATTGAGAGAATGAAGATTTCTTACCAATTGCTTTTATTTAAATTTTTTTTCAAAATCAGAGTATTCTATTTATTTTTAGCTACATATTTAACTAACTGTTCTATTCTTTTAGTATTTAAAATATTAAAACTGTCTTTTTAAATTGGAAAAGTAATACATGTATATTTTTCCAAATCATAAAACATAAAGCAGAATAAAGAAAATACAGACTAACCATCAATCTACCTATTCAGAAGCAACCTCTGGTTGTATATGATTTCTTATGCATGTTAATATGTATAAGTGTGTGTATATGTGTGATTACATTTATATGAGCAGATGTGAATGATCATTGCACATATATTGTTTGGTAACCTCCTTTGTCATTGAATGAGATAATATTGATAACTTTTGAGTTGCAGGCAAGATGGCTGAATAGAAACAGCTCTGGTCTGCAGCTTCCAGTGAGATCAATGCAGAAGGCACGTGATTTCTGCATTTCCAACTGATGTACCCAGCTCATCTCATTGGGACTGGTTAGACAGTGGGTGTAGCCCATGGAGGGCAAGCGGAAGCAGGGTGCTGCATTGCCTCACCTGGGAAGCACAAGGAGTCAGGGAACTCCCTCCCCTAGCCAAGGGAAGCCATGAGGGGCTGTGCCGTGAAGAACAGCACGTTCTGGCCCGGATACAACGCTTTCCCTACAGTCTCTGCAACCCGCAGACCAGGAGATTCCATCGTGTGCTTACGTCACTGGGGCCCTGGGTTTCAAGAACAAAACTGGACAGCCTTTGGGCAGTCACCTAGCAAGCTGTGGGAGTTTTTTTTTCATACCCCAGTGGCATCTGGAATGCCAGTGAGACAGAACCCTCATCCCCTGGAAAGGGGGCTTAAGCCAGGGAGGCAAGTGGTCTAGCTGAGTGGATTGCAGCCCCATGGAGCCCAGCAAGCTAAGATCCACTGGTTTGAAATTCTTGCCCCCAGCACAGCAGTCTTAAGTCGACCTGGGATGCTCCAGCTTGGTCAGGGGAGGGGCATCCGCCATTACAGAGGCTTGAGTAACCGGTTTTCCCCTCACAGTGTAAACAAAGCCCCAGGGAAGTTCTAACTGGGTGGAGCCCAACACAGCTCCTCAAACCCACTGTAGCCAGACTGCCTCTCTAGATCCTTCCTCTCTGGGCAGGGCATCTCAGAAAGAAAAACAGCAGCCCCAGTCAGGGGCTTATAGATCAAACTCCCATCTCCCTGGGACAGAGCACCTGGGGAAGGGGTGGATGTGGGCGCAGCTTCAGCAGACTTAAACATTCGTGCCTGCCGGCTATGGAGAGAGCAGCAGATATCCCAGCACAGTGTTCGAGCTCTGCTAAGAGACAGACTGCCGCTTCAAGTGGGTTCCTGACCCCTGTGCCTCCTGACTGGGAGACACCTCCCAGCAAAGGTCAACAGACATCTCATATAGGAGAGCTCCAGCTGGCATATGGTGGGTTCCCCTCTGGGATGAGGCTTCCAGAGGAAGGAATAAGCAGTAATCTTAGCTGTTCTACAGCCTCCACTGGTGATACCCAGGCAAACAGGGTCTGGAGTGGACCTCAAGCAAACTCCAGCAGACCTGCAGCAGAGGGACCTGACTGTTAAAACGAAAACTAACAAACAGAAAGGAATAGCATTAACATCAACAAAGAGGACATCCACACAGAAACCCCAGAAACGCCATACAAAAGGTCACCAACATCAAAGACCAAAGGTATATAAATCCAGAAAGATGAGGAAAAACCAGCACAAAAAGGCTGGAAATTCCAAAAACCAGAACATGTCTTCTCCTCCAAAAGATCACAACTCCTTGCCAGCAAGGGAACAAAACTTGATGAAGAATGAGTTTGATGAATTGACAGAAGTGGCTTCAGAAGGTGGGTAATAACAAACTCCTCCAAGCTAAGGGAGCATGTTCTAACCCAATGCAAGGAAGCTAAGAACCTTGAAAAAAGTATAGAGAAATTGCTAACTAGAATAACCAGTTTAGAGAAGAACATAAATGACCTGATGGAGCTGAAAAATACAGCATGAGAACTTCGTGAAGCATACACAAGTATCAATAGCTGAATCAATCTAGCAGAAGAAAGGCTATCAGAGATTGAAGATCAACTTAAGGAAATAAAGCATGAAGACAAGATTAGAGAAAAAAAGAATGAAAAGGAATGAAGAAAGCCTCCAAGAAATATGAGACTATATGAAAAGACCAAACCCACATTTGATTGGTGTACTTGAAAGTGACAGGGAGAATGGAAAGAAGTTGGAAAACACTCTTCAGGATATTATCCAGGAGAACTTCCTCACCTAGCAAGACTGGCCAACATTCAAATTCAGGAAATACAGAGAACACCACAAAGCTACTCCTCAAGAAAAGCAACCCAAAACCACATAATCATCAGATTGAACAAGGCTGAAATGAAGGAAAAAATGTTAAGGGCAGCCAGAGAGAAAGGTTGGGTTTCCCATAAAGGGAAGCCCATCAGATTAACAGTGGATCTCTCTGCAGAAACTCTACAAGCCAGAAGAGAGTGGGGGCCAATATTCCACATTCTTAAAGAAAATAATTTTCAAGCCAGAATTTCATATCAAGCAAAACTAAGCTTCATAAGTGAAGGATAAATAAAATATTTTACAGACAAGCAAATGCTGAGAGATTTTGTCACCACCGGGCCTGCCTTATGAGAGCTCCTGAAGGAGGCACTAAATATGGAAAGAAACAATTGGTACCAGCCACTGCAAAAACATACCAGATTGTAAAGACCATCGACACTATGAAGAAACTGCATCAACTAACAGGCAAAATAACCAGCTAGCATCATAATGACAGGATCAAATTCACACATAGCAATATTAACCTTAAATGTAAATGGGTTAAATGCCCCAGTTAAAAGGCATAGACTGGCAAATTGGATAAAGAGTCAAGACCCATTGGTGTGCTGTATTCAGGAGACCCATGTCACGTGCAAAAACACACATTGACTCAAAATAAAAGGATAGAGGAATATTGAACAAGCAAATGGAAAGCAAAAAATAAAAATAAAAAAGTAAAAAAAATCAGGGGTTGCAATGCTAGTCTCTGATAAAGCAGACTTTAAACCAACAAAGATCGAAAGAGCCAAAGATGGGCATTACATAATGGTAAAGAAATCAATGCAACAAGAAGAGCTAACAATCCTAAATACATATGCACCAAATACAGGAGCACCCAGATTCATAAAGCAAGTTATTAGAGACCTACAAAGAGATTTAGACTCCCACACAATAATAGTGGGAGACTTTAACACCCCACTGTCAATATTAGACAGATCAACGAGACAGAAAGTTAAAAAGGGTATCCAGGAGCTGAACTCAGCTCTGCAACAAGCAGACCTAATAGACATCTACAGAACTCTGAACCCCAAGTCAACAGAATATATATTCTTCTCAGCACCACATCACACTTATTCTAAAATTGACCGCATAATTGGAAGCAAAACACTCCTCAGCAAATGCAAAAGAATGGAAATCATAACAGTCTGTCAGACCACAGTGCAATCAAATTAGAACTCAGGATTAAGAAACTCACTCAAAACCATACAACTACATGGAAACTGATTAACCAGCTCCTGAAGGACTACTGGGTAAATAACAAAATTAAGGCAGAAATAAATAAGTTATTTGAAACCAATGAGAACAAAGACACAACATATCAAAATTTCTGGGACACAGCTAAAGCAGTGTTTAGAGGGAAATTTATAGCACTAAATGCCCACAGGAGAAAGTGGGAAAGATCTAAAGTCGACAACCAAACATTGCAATTAAAAGAACTAGAGAAGCCAGAGCAAACAAATTGAAAAGCTAACAGAAGACAAGAAATAACTAAGATCAGAGCAGAAATGAGGGAGATAGAGACAGGAAAAACTCTTCAAAAAAATCACTGAATCCAGGAGCTGGTTTTTTTAAAAGATTAACAAAATAGACAGACCGTTAGCTAGACTAATGAAGAAGAAAAGAGAGAAGAATCAAATAGACACAATACAAAATGATAAAGTGGATATCACAACTGATCCCACAGAAATACAAACTACCATCAGAGAATACTATAAAAACCTCTAAGCAAATAAACTAGAAAATCTAGAAGAAATGGATAAATTCCTGGACACATACAACCTCCCAAGACTAAACCAGGAAGAAGTCGAATGCCTGAATAGACCAATAACAGGTCCTGAAATTGAGGCAGTAATCAATAGAATACCAACCAAAAAAAGCCCAGGACCAAAGAAATTCACAGCCGAATTCTACCAGAGATACAAAGAGTAGCTGGTACTATCCCTTCTGAAACTATTCCAAACAATAGAAAAAGAGGGACTCCTCCCTAACTCATTTTATGAGGCCAGCATCATCCAGATACCAAAACCTGGCAGAGACACGTGCACAAAAAAAAAAAAAATTCAGGCCAATATCCCTGATGAACATCGATGCAAAAATCCTCAATAAAATACTGGCAAACTGAATCCAGCAGCACATCAAAAAGCTTATCCCCCACCATTAAGTTGGCTTCATCCCTGGGATGCAAGGCTGGTTCAACATACACAAATCAATAAACTTAATCCATCACATAAACAGAATCAATGACAAAAACCACATGATTATCTCAATACATGCAGAAAAGGCCTTTGATAAAATTCAACATGGCTTTATGCTAAAAACTCTCAATAAACTTGGTATTGATGGAATGCATCTCAAAATAATAAGAGCTATTTATGACAAACTCACTGCCAATATCATACTGAATGGGCAAAAGCTAGACACATTCCCTTTGAAAACTGGCACAAGACAAGGATGCCCTCTCTCACCACTCCTATTCAACATAGTATTGGAAGTTCTGGCCAGGGCAATCAGGCAAGAGAAAGAAATAAAGGATATTCAAATAGGAAAAGAGGAAGTCAAATTTTCTCTGTTTGCAGATGACATGATTGTATATTTAGAAAACACCATCATCTCAGTCCAAAATCTCCTTAAGCTGAAAAGCAACTTCAGCAAAGTCTCAGGATACAAAATCAAGTGAAAAAACCACAAGCATTCCTGTACACCAATAACAGACAAACAGCCAGCCAAATCATGAGTGAACTCCCATTCACAGTTGCTACAAAGAGAATAAAATACCTAGGAATACAACTCACAAGAGATGTGAAGGACCTCTTCAAGGAGATCTACAAAACACTGCTCAACAAAATAAGAGAGGACACAAACAAATGGAAAAACAGTCCATGGATAAGATAAATCAATATCATGAAAACAGTCATACTGCCCTAAGTAATTTATAGATTCAATGCTATCCCCATCAAGCTATCATTTACTTTCTTCACAGAATTAGAAAAAGCAAACTACTTTAAATTTCATATGGAACCAAAAAACAGTCTATATAGCCAAGACAATCCTAAGCAAAAAGAACAAAGCTGGAGGCATCACGCTACCTGACTTCAAACTATACTATGAGGCTACAGTAACCAAAACAGCACGGTACTGGTACAAAAGCAGATATAAAGACCAATGGAACAGAACAGAGGCCTCAGAGATAATGCCACACATCTACATCCATCTGATCTTTGACACACCTGACAAAAACCAGCAATGGGGAAAGGATCCCCTATTTAATAAATCGTGTTGGGAAAACTGGCTAGCCATATGCAGAAAACAGGAACTGGACCCCTTCCTTATACCTTATACAAAAACTAACTCAAGATGCATTAAATACTTAAATGTAAGTCCTAAAACCATAAAACCCTAGAATAAAACCTAGGCAATATCATTCAGGACATAGGCATGGCTGAAGACTTCATCACTAAAACACCAAAAGCAATGGCAACAAAAGCCAAAATTGACAAATGGGATCTAATTAAACTAAAGAGTTTCTGCACAGCAAAAGAAACTATCTTCAGAGTGAACAGGCAACCTACAGAATGGGGAGAAAATTTTTGCAAACTATCCATCTGACAAAGGGCTAATATTCAGAATCTACAAAGAACTTAAACAAATTTACAAGAAAAAAAAACCCATCAAAAAGTGGACAAAGGATATGAACAGACACTTCTCAAAAGAAGACATTTATGCAATCAACAAACATATGAAAAAAAGCTCATTATCACTGGTCATTAGAGAAATGCAAATCAAATCCACAGTGAGATACTATCTCGCACCCATTAGAATACCAATCATTAAAAAGCCAAGAAACAACAGATGCTGGAGAGGATGTGGAGAAATAGGAATGCTTTTGCACTGTTGGTGGGAGTATAAATTAATTCAACCACTGTGGAAGACAATGTGGCGATTCCTCAAGGATCTAGAACCAAAAATACCATTTGACTCAGCAATCCTTTTACTGGGTATACACCCAAAGGATTATAAATCATTCTACTATAAAGACATATGCACAAGTATGTTTATTGCAGCACTATTCACAGTAGCAAAGACTTGGAACCAACCCAAATGCCCATCAATGATAGACTGGATAAAGAAAATGTGGCACATATACACCATGGAATACTATGCAGCCATAAAAAAGGATGTGTTCATGTCCTTTGCAGGGAAATGGATGAAGCTGGAAACCATCATTCTCACCAAACTAACACAGGAACAGAAAACCAAACACTGCATGTTCTCTCTCATAAGTGGGAGTTGAACAATGAGAACACATGGACACAAGGAGGGGAACATCACACACCCTGGCCTGTCAGGGGTTCGTGGGACTAGGGGAGGGATAGCATTAGGAGAAATACCTAATGTAGATGATGGGTTGATGGGTGCAGCAAACCACCATGGCACTTGTATACCTATGTGACAAACCTGCATGTTCTGCACATGTACCCCAGAACTTAAAGTAAAATTAAAAAATTAATAACTTTCCAAACTGACTTGCACAACCTCATTTAATGGCTGCATAATATTTTTTGGATATTTAAAAATGTATGTTACCATTCTCATATTTTTGGGCAATATCTATTTTTGCAATTATAAGTATTCATGCAAAAGTGTGTTTGTAGTCGAATATTTCAAAACTTTGAAAGTTACTTATTTATGGTAAATTCACAGGAGAATTATTGGGTCTAATATTTAAACATTTGAATAATATTAATATATATTGAAAATTGTCATTCAGAGATATAATATCAACATACACTTTTCTTATGAGCATATGAAAGTGTTTATTTATTTGTACCTTTGCCTAAATGGAGTGTGTGTGTGTGTGTGTGTGTGTGTGTGTATGTTCTTTCAAACTTTATCAATTGTTCATTTGGATTTCAGTAAACATTAAGTGGCTGCTACTGTGGACAGTACAATGTCTGTGAGTACATTAGAGAAATATTTTACAGAGTGTGAGAATGCAAATTAAGGACCAGTGATAATAAAGTTCTAGGTGTGCCCTTGTACACTCTTTTTTTTCTTTCAAAATAACTTAAGAATTAAAATGAGATGGAGCAAATAAATATATTGATGTTATTTTATATGTAGGACAAGGTAGTGTGAAAAAATGAGATGGATAGAATGGACATAGGAAAGGCATTAAAAAAGATCTAATTTTACCAACTTTTTAATGGAAAAACACACTAACCATCTATAAGATTCAGTTTTCCATTTGTTAAATGAGGCTATTAAGCCTATTTGTGTTTATGATGAGTGAAGATAATGTGTAAATAACACAGCAGATAGTGTGTAACCTTAGTGCATTTTCCTCAGCAAAATTTAATCCACGATTGGAAACTCCAACATCTGTGATTTTTTTCCAGAAGTAGAAAATGGCTTCAGATAAAGTTTAATGAAAGTAGATAGAGAGCTAGAAAAAAAATTGGCCCATTTGTTTTCAAAAGGCTAGATGTGACTTATTCCAAATCAGACAACAACAAAAAAGAAATGGTGGAGGAGAGGAGGGATTGTTAATGTGAAAGCAGTGCCTAGTTTATCCTCAAACTGAATAAACATGTTTTGTATTCAACATGCTTATTCAGAGAATTCTGACATCTTTAACATCACAACCACCACCCATTACATCATCTTCTTTTTTTTTTTTGAGACGGACCCTCGCTCTGTCACCAGGCTGGAGTGCAGTGGCTTGATCTCGGCTCACTGCAACTTCCACCTCCCAGGTTCAAGCAGTTCTCCTGCCTCAGCCTCCCGAGTAGCTGGGACTACAGGTGCCCACCACCACGCCTGGCTAATTTTTGTTGTTGTTGTATTTTAGTAGAGACGGGGTTTCACCATGTGGCCCAGGCTGGTCTCAAACTCCTGAGCTCAGGCAATCCGCCTGCCTTGGCCTCCTAAAGTGCTAGGATTGCAGGCGTGAGTCACCACGCTCGGCCACGTCATCCTCATTAAACAGAAAGAGTAAGATCCTTACCTCACTGCAAAAAAATTGCAAAATAAGATGAAAAAAAATAGTGTGTCAATAAATTATATCATACTATGATCAAAATCACAGAAGCCCCACTGCATATTCAGTATAGGGGGATTAATGCTGTTAATAATATGACAGCTGTGAACTGGAAGGAAATAGTATTTTGAAGATAGATCCTTGGTAAAGTGAAATATCAAAAACTTCTGAAAACTTGGAAAGAAAGCTTGATAAACTGGGACAAAGAATGAGCAAAATCTGTGAGAAATTTTATAGATGTAAGTCATACAAACAGATGACTTCTTTTATGTAATACATTTTCTTAAAAGAAAATAATAAACTGGCCAGGAGGGGTGGCTCATGCTTGTAATCCCAACACTTTGGGAGGCCGAAGTGGGTGGATCACTTGAGGTTAGCAGTTCCGAGACCAGCTTGGCCAATGTGGTGAAACCCCATCTCTACTAAAAATACAAAAACTAGCCTGGTGTGGTGATGTGCACCTGTAGTCTCAGCTACTTGGGAGGCTGAGGCAGGAGAATAATTTGATCCCAGGAGGTGGAGGTTGTAGTGAGCTGAGATTGTGTCACTGCACTCCTGCCTGGGTGACAGAGTGAGACTCCATCTCGAAAAAATAAATAAATAAAAAAGAAAAAAGAAAAAAGAAAAAAAAAAGAAAATAATAAACCCTTAATTGAAAAGGCAACTTAAGAGATAGGATTAAATAATGACAGATCATTCAAGATGCTTCAGATTCTGAAGCACAAGTGACCACAAGCAATATATTATGTAAAAATATTCAGACACATTTTCATATATCTACTCCATATTTCATAACATCACAAATACTTAACACACACACTCAAAAACTGTAAGACATAAAACTAAAAAGTTATCCTAACATGTACACTTGAAAGTTTTCACAGAGCAATTTGAAGTATATTCTGGAATATCAGAAAGCCAGAGTTTGGGGATAAGAATTATCTATGATTTGTAATGCGATATTGAAAATAGTAGCCAAATTTTTGAGAAAATTCAAAAGTAAATTCAAGAGACTTTTATGATTAAAATGATAAGGCAAGTGAGGAAGAGAGAGGAATCAAGGCCACCTACAGTGAGCATCTGACTTTAGCAAAGGAGTCAATTGATGGTTCCTGGCACTGACTTGGGAGCCTAAAATAAAAAATCATGTAGCCCTAAGAAGGTGATTAATTCAAGGTGAGGCAGTTTGAGTTTGAAGGATTTGTGAAACCTCCAGTGGAACTATGAAACAAAAAGCCCCATATGTAGATATGGAGCTCAGAATAGAGGTCTCTGCTGGAGACAAAAATGTGAGAATCAGGAGATAAACGATCATTGTTTCGTGGGGTGAATGAGATCTATTTATTTAACAGTATATATAGTATTTGATGTGAAGCAAGCACTCTCCTGAACGCTTTTACAAATATTAACTCATGTAATCCTCATAGTGACTATGGGGTGACTGTGAAGTTTGGGAAGGAATATCCTAGAAGTGAACTCTGAACAACCAGGAGAAAAACAAGTATGAGAAAACTGAGAGGAAATGGCCAGCAAAGCAGGAGAAAACTTGGGAAGCTGCAGTTACACAAACACTAGGGGAAGTGAGTATTTCCAGAAATTGTCATGAGTCAACAATGTCTAACGCACAGAGTGTTCCAGAGGGCAAGGGGTAAACACATGCATGGGATTTAATGACAATGGCATCACAAGTAACCTCGTAAAATATTTTAGCGTGAGGGGGCAGCAGCAAGTGAGATGGGGTAGGAACAGGAACAGAGGCTATGAAAACAGAAATTTAGGATGTTATTTTATAAATCTGTGCTGAAAAGTAACAGACAGAATTTGAAGGGAAAAATTTTATGAAGGTTATAGTTGTATGTGGTTAAAAAGGGAGAGTTAAAAGCTGTAAGAAAAGTAAAATAAATAGCAGATGCGATCCCAGGCACAGGTGAAAAGAGTTTAACTGTGGGCTGAATAAAAGATGTATTTTCCATTAAAATGATAGGTTTTCTTGGTGGGGGATACAAATACATTTTCAAAGTGTGTGTAATGAATGTGTGTGTGTTTGTGTGTGTTTTGCTAGGGGAAACAAAGAAACAGAAACAGAGACAGATGAGAAAGTTGCGGAAGAGCAGATAGGAAGACGAAAAATTTCTTGCTGTGATTAAATTTTGTGTATGAGAAAGAGATTGAGATTGTCTTTCAGAATGACAAGAAGCAGTAGACTTTTAAAAATGTGAAGGTTTGATGTGTTCTGTAGGTAAAATAAAATGGAGCATTAATAATTTAGCATTAAAAGATTTCTGGGGCTGGATGCTGTGGCTCACGCCTGTAATCCAAGCACTTTGGGAGGCCAAGGTGGCTGGTCACGAAGTCAGGAGTTTGAGACCAGCCTGACCAACATGGTGAAACTCTGTCTCTACTAAAAATACAAAAATTAGCTGGGCATGGTGGCGTGTGCCTGTAAACCCAGCTACTCAGGAGGGTGAGGCAGGAGAATCACTTGAACCCGGGAGATGGAGGCTGCAGTGAGCTGAGATTGCGCCACTGCACTCCAGCCTGGGTGACAGGGTGAGACTTAGTCTCAAAAAAAAAAAAAACTAGGCTGCTGGAATCCCAATATAAATTAATAGTAACATCTGCTGCCTTAAAAATTCAGCATTTCTCCCCTCCAGATACAGGAATTTAACATTTGAATGATTATATTTGGATTTTATTAACTGGACAGAGATAAAGAACAAAAGAAGCAAGACTTTGAAAGGTGTTGGTAAGAAGAAATATATAAATGGTTTAAATGGTTTATTACTTAATCATCAACTAATCATTTTTTCTACATGTGTTCTTTCAATGTTTAGAAATGTAGATAATACTTCAAATTAGTAATATCACACTTGGGAATTAAAAATATTAAAATGGCTATGTGCACGTTCATGTTTATTTTACTAGAGAAAATAAAATTACATTTTAAACAATGTAGATTTCCAACATAATGAAAGTTATTAGATATGGTGGCACATCCATCTACCGAATTTAATATACACTAAGTTAAACTGGCAGTGATAATGACTAGAAGATAATTTGGGAATAATCCACATGATATGAATTTGAAATGCTGTACACAAAGATGCATACTTTAAGATCAATCAAGTAAAAATTGGTGTTCATGGAGAAAAAGATGGTTTGGTAACAGAAAATACTTTAGGTCAATGAGATTATGAATTCATTTTCATAGTTTCTCTTCTACTTAAAAAAAGTTTAGTTATCTGGTTTGTTTGCTCATGAAACATTCTCTGCTACATTAGAGAGTGAGAAGACTCTTTAATATGTTCATAAATCCAGCTCTCAGAGAAGGTTAGCCTACACCTACCTAAGGAATAAATCACCATTAACCCACATTAATGATGGTGATTCCATTAACTTTATAGTGTTTGGTTTAGATATTTCTATATGAACTCTGGCTAACAACTTGAGAGGGGATGTAGCTGCATGGTTGGGGATGGGGTGATTTTGAAAATTCTCCTTGCTGTGAATGCAGCTATATGGGAAGAATCAGAAGGTATCTCCTCCTTCTATTTGTCCTGTCTGTAAGTGACACTTGTTACTGAAGCTGCTATCTTGTAACATTGAGGCAGACAAACTAAAAATAAAATTTATCTGCTGCGTATGATGGAAATAAAAATATAGGAAAAGCCTTGTTCCTTGTTGAAGGAACCAGTCTTGAAGCAGCTTACCTCTGTATTTTGTACCTCTAATGCAGGCTAATAAACTTAAGCTAATTATTTATGCTACCTGTGCTGTGATGTTTTCCTATCAGCAGCCAAATATAACCTCACAGTTGTTTTGCTGTTTTTGCTTTCACAAAAGAGCTATTAACCAACTTAAAAATGTTTTTTGATTGAAGGATGCTTAGGGGATGAGAGGTTATCAACAATATAAGCCCATGCCAAATCCCCATTTCTTATCATTAAAACTGGCCTGACATTAAAGCAATGCTTAATTTTTTACCATAAGAGTGAAATTTTGAGATTATAATTTTAAAGTGTAAAATATTTACACTGAAATTACACTTATAATTTTAAAGTGTAAAATATTTACACAGATTAAAATAAAATATGGGAAACAATGAAGCAAAACATTCTAAACTTGAAAAGTAAATTGATATTACAAACACAGAGTGACTTAAAAACAAACAAAAACAACAAAAATCAAACCTCCGTTGTAATTGCAGATTTGTTGACTAAATGTTTACTAAAAGACTGGCTAGCTTGAGCCCAGGGGGCAAAGGTTTCAGTGAGCTGAGATCGTACCACTGCGCTCCAGCCTGGGCAACAGAGCAAGACTTCATCTGAAAAAAAAAAAAAAAAAGACTCGCTAAAGGGAAATTTCTTTTTGGATTTGGCTCTTTTTACAGGAAGTCATACTTTTCTGGAGAACTACTTGATGAAAAATTTCTTAGCCTTACTTCATGAATCAAATCACAACTCTTTCTACATTTTAGATTGTGAGAATCTCACTGATAAGAAAAAAACAATTGTTTCTCTTGGCCAGGTGCAGTGACTCACATCTATAAAACCAGCACTTTGGGAGGCTGAGGCGGGCAGATCACCTCAGGTCAGGAGTTCAAGACCAGCCTGGCCAACATGGCGAAACCCTGACTCTTCTAAAAACACAAAAATAAGCCGGTTGTGGTGTGCGCCTGTAATCACAGCTCCTCGGAGGCTGAGGCAGGAGAATCACTTGAACCCGGGAGGCGGAGGTTGCAGAGAGCCGAGATCATGCCACTGCACTCCAGCCTGGGTGACAGAGGGAGACCCTGTTTCAAAAAAAAGAAAAAAGAAAAAGAAAAATAATTGTTTCACTCTTTTAAGTACAAAAGTAATTGTACATGTTTTTTTAAAGGAGGGAAGTCTCTTCTAAGAATAAAACTGTTCACTGTATAGAATTAATATTTTTGTTATTCATAGTATTAAAAAAAAGTCCCATGGAGAGGAAATAGCAATACCGGGCAAAATGAGTATATATTTTTATGTTATAACCCAATAGCATATAGCATATGCAAACTATTTATTTAAATAATTTTAAAGCTAAAATGGAGACGAGGTCACACATTTATACACTGCTAGAGCTAAAAACAATCATAGAAATTAGTATCTGAAAATCCAGGTTTTTTAAATACAAGAACTGAAGCTCAGGAAATTGATTTTTTCACGCCAGAGTCTTACATTTACATATTGGCAATGTTTCAACTCAGACATAGGAATGTGACCATTCAAGGAAAGGGCAACTGCAAGCTTCAAGACACACTATTCTCACAAATATTTTCCTTTTTATCACCTAAAGTAAATTTCAGATTACTTACAATCTCTAGAAATTAACATTTCATTAAACCATAACTAGGAAATGTTTATTTAATATTTGAGCTAAAGTTAAGAAATATATTTAAACTTAATTAAAACAAAAATAAATTAAAGAAAATTAATTAAAACAAATTTTTATGTAATGTTTTGAGCCAAAGTTAAGAAATTTAATGAAAACAAAATCATTTTTGGTGCTTATATTTTTGATAGGTAAAAATAATTTTCTCCTACCAAGTAACAGGAAATATTAATATTTATTGCCAATTAAGAGAGGAGTGTGGGCCCTGGAAGTGGAGAAGTGAAACTGAGAGGCAATAAGGGGGAAGGGGGAGAAGAGATCATTAGAAAATTAAGAACAAGGCAAATGTAAACATGTAAACACATTTCTTAAAATTTGCAATTGGAATCTGAGGAGAATGTGATATACTATAGATCTCCACTACTAAGAATACAACAAACAAATTGAAATAAAAAAGAAACACATAATAAAGGAAATAATGCCAATGTTTCTTTTTATAGTAATGAATAGTATTTTATTATGCCTGTTCTATGTATACTTGTCCATAACTACTAAAACTCTCTAAAAATGAATGGAATTATTTTGTCTGGGCTTTATAGTTAAATTTGTAAGTTTTTTTTTTTTCCAGAAAAAGATTACATTGTTTTCTTTGAATGAATTCACCTTTCTTCATCAAAATTACTGATTTCCATACTAACTCAATTTGTTTAAAAGCAAAGCTCTTTATGGTATGTTATTGTCATTTCCTTAAGAGGGGAAAAAAACAAATAAAAGTTAGCATTACATATCTGAACCAAATGGAGGTTTTCAAGAATAAAATTCTGCACAACTACAAAAGCTAGTAGCTCCAAATGAAAGGAAATGGAATAAAAAATGAATGCAAGATAATACAATGAATTTTTGGCATGAGAGGAAAAAAAGAATAATATATTAAATGTGTATTTCTGTATTATAATTATCATATATATTAGAAATGAGAATGATACAGAGAGATTGAGAGACCTGTGGCTACTTTTGGCTATTTTACCTGCTTTTTGTATTTGCTCTTCTAGGTACCTGTTATTGAGTTAGATAAGCAAATGGTATTTCAGGACCAAAACATCTATTTCCTGAAGAGTTGCTCCTTTAATTATGTATCTACCTACCTGTCTATGTAACTCTTGGTAAATGAATTAATTTGCTAATTAAAATCACTCTATTAATTCATAATGAATGGGATATCTTGTGGGAGGTACGTGTACTTTGCAAATACATGGAAAGACAGTTGAGACTTTCCTAACAGGTTCTGGAATTCAGGTTGATACTACCTTTTTAAAAATTTTTAAGCATTAATAGCTAAAAAGATCAAGTCAGTTTCTTCATTTCTCCTGAAGGCCTGTTTCCATCAGATTTTATCTCTGCCTAGACAAATATATTGGAGACTTCTCAACTTTCTGCTTCTGATGATCTCAACTTGTGGTACGGCAAAAGGAGAGCAAAATGTTCACCCAGGTATGGGAATTTCTCACAAAAATGTTACTTTATTATATTTAGGGAAAAAAGGGGGCAAAATCTACACTCATAATATCTGAGACTGGATTTCTAGAACCTTTTGGTTTCAGATTTATGATGAATTAGAAAAGTTTCTGATTAGAAAAATGTTATAGTCTCAAATATTAGCTAAAATTTTTATCTTTAAGTAAAATAAACATGACAAATAATGATCAATGTTTTCACTACTATTAAGGAGAGTATTTTTAGTAATAAAAATAAGCCTTAATGTGAAAAAGCTAAGAATTCATGATTGCTTCTAATGACAAGTATCTGGGAGGGGTCTGAGTTTGGTTCAAGAGAGGAACTGCAGCTGTTGGTGACTACAACCGTCTGCCCAGATGACATCGTGATCAACTCCTCTGAATCACTCTAAAGGAACGAGGAGTCCTAGCAGCTGAGTCATGATCCCCCAGGAGCCGTTAAGAAGTTCATCTTCAGTCACTTCCATCCAAACAGAAAAAAACCCACGAAGGATGAGAACTATGGGTCCTGAGAATGACAGGCAATTGGTGCCACTTTATTCACAGAATCCAATAAACAGTACTCTTCGATTCACATATTTAATGCTCATTATTGTATGTTTTTATAAAGACCACTTAGTCTAAATTGCCATTCATCTCTTTCCTATCAAAATCCTACCCAACACATAATCATATCATCAGAAATCAGATGTTTTCTTGTTGAATGCCCTACCTAACTCATTCCATTGTAATTTTCTGGGAATGGTGACCAGAGATTTAATTTTTTTGTAAGTTACATCAAATCCTCATTACTTTATAAATGATTTAAAATTTATCACATGGTACACTTTTCATATCTTTCAATGGATTAATATATAAAAAGTACATAGTTAATGCTCAGCTTTAAAGACATTGAAGGACAGAGTCATACAGAAAGAAAGATCCAGAGATCTTTCTTTACTAAAGATATTAAAATTGAATCTGCTTATTCAAGTATAATGATAGAACAGAAAGAGATCTTCAAATGGTTTAATCTCTACCTTGGCTTTCAAAAATGTAAAGTCTTCTTCTTTGTTGGAGATTTCTTTCTCCATAGAATATCTTAATTCCTCACTCCCCAACTTCCTCCCCAAGTTTTATCGGTCTTTAAAATATTTATGTTGTCTTCTTCAGGATATATCATTGATATGCACTTTTTGATTCTAGTTATATATACTGTTATCCTTGGATATTAAAGTAGGTCTCAAATATATCTTTCATGGTGGTGTGTAAGGTTCTGAGAGAGCTGGAAAAAAGGTATAAGCTCCCTTCTAAAGTGCAAGTATATACTTGCAGAGATATTTTTTCACTTACATTCTTGGGGATCATCCATGGTCTCCCCATGTCTTTTACAAAAGAGGCTTCCTATTAGGGAAGCTAGATGGTCACTTGTATCTTCCTTGTCTCTGTACTAGATGATAATATCGAATGCAGGTAAGTGGTGGTGGGGAGAGTAATATTGACAGAATAGTTATATGGCAAACATTGACACCTCAGAAATTTTTGCTTTTTTGAGAGCTCTTATCAATATTTGCAGACTTTAAAAAGGCTTGAAAAGTGTTTTATCCAGAGCTCGCCACATATAGAAAAACAGATCTCTCTTGTTATGGGAATTGAGGCTAGTCCAAATTCCCCCAGATTAAACATCTTTCCTCATTTGGCACATTCTTCAGCTGTTCCTTAAGAAAAAAACACACTAAGAAAAGTTAATTCTGGGAAGTCGAGAATTAGAATAAAATTATTACACTAAAAGGAAAGCCCAGATATCTCTTAAAAAATGCTTATCTTAATTTTTTTGAAAACTCACATTAGCACCAGATCATTTCTTTAATGCGTACTGATTTCCTTTCTTCATTGACTAAATAGCTTTGCTAAACGAGATTAAAACCACATAACTCAAATGAGACATATAAGATCTTGAATAATATTCACATAGCTATAACATCAAATTCCAATGCTAATATAAATTATGTCTACTACGTTTGTCATTTATTTGGAATTATCTGTTTGCCTCAAGTGGTGTAAAAAAATTGAGCAGGAACCACCTGAAGCTTCCTTTCACAACAAGAGAAAGTTGTAATTTGTATTTACTTTACCTAGCTTTCTTTATATGAAAGTAGCCAAGAAGCAGGGGAGGAAAGACAATTAGAAGAAATTGTGATAGGAAACTATTAGGAAAAGCAATTTGTAATTTCTGATAAAACTCTAGGTAAATAACCCTGAGCACTCATAGTCTGGCAAGTGGGAAGTACCTGTTGAACAAGTGATCATTTGATTGATTTTAAGCATGTGGAGCTCATTTTGTCATCTAAAATATAGAAGAGAGTGAGATATTATCTTCCTGAATAGCTATTGTTATTTAGAAAAAATAATGAACCAATAAACTTCTTATATAAGATGAAATAACTATTTTCTAGAAACAGTGATCTTATGTTCTTCATTGTATAAACACTTACGTACTCATATAACATAGCTCCTGGGATACAATAATCAATAAATGTATGTTTATCTTATTTAGGCAAACTAAAATTTACAGGCTCTGTGCCCTTAAATTTTTAAATTTATATTCATCTTTTGTTTTTTAAGGTGTTATGAAAATACAATTTTAAAAGCCCTTCTATTTCTAACCACCATATATTAACAGGGATTGGATTTTTCCACCCACCTGAAATAAGTAAAAAAAAAAAAGACAAAATATAAGAAATTATATTGGTCAGTGGAGAGCAGTGATTTCATAGAGATGAGAAACAAGTATTTAGCCCCACATTTTTACATTTGTTCCACCAGACTGAGTGGAGACTCAGTTTAATTTCTATATGAAAGCTCAGGGAGGAGGAACTCTACAAGAACCCAGTGGTCTCCCTGAGTTTGGGAGACAAAGCAGACAGAGTCTCAGGAGGTAGTTAGGATATATAGTACCGAACGTCAAAGAGGACAGAGTTATACAGAAAGAAAGATCCAGAGATCTTCAGATGGACTTCTAGGCTTGAGCTCAATATTGATCTGTTGCATTCATAAGAGAAAAGTCTAAAGACTGGGTGAAGCACCACCTAAAAGGGATAGAGGGGCCCACACATGTAAAGCAGGGAATATTTTTTGTTCCCAAGTTGCAAAACTCTCAGTTCATGGAGCATTAAGTATAGTACTCAGGTGTTTGCATCAGTAGTAGGAAAAAATTAACCATAGAATAAACAATTATCTGGTCTTGCCTAACAAATTTTAATAGCAAGACAACAAAATAGGAAACAGTTTCCAAGTACTTTAACTACATCCCAGAAGACAGCTCAAAGATATTTATAGAAATACAACATATACCAACACCCAATAAGGTAAAATTCATAATATTAGGCAACCACATCAAAATTACTAGGCATGCAAAGAACAGTAGAATATAACTCATAATGAGAAAAGTCTAAATGACAGAAATGACATCAAAAACAGAATTAACAGACAAAAATATTAAAAATTTAAAGTATTTTCCATATGTTCAAAAAACTAGAGAAAAGTTGTATTACATTTTAATATAACCATTGTGATTCATTTTCTGAGATGAAAATTAATCTTTGAAGCTTCCTAAATGGACTTTAAAATATTACCAAAATATTCATAATAAACACCATTATTCTGGAGACTTACCCTGTTTCTGAGATTTACTCTGTTTTTAAGCCTTGGGAAATGAGGAATGAGGAATGAAGTTATACTTACAGATGAATTATCATAGAATTCAAGGACTGAATAGAAATAGAAAAGGGTCAAGAAGAGGAGGAGAGATAGACTAGGTTGGCAGCAGTGTGGTGGCAGCACTTGAGGGTGCGGTATAGTTCGAGGGCATCAAAGGCACATTGTGCTTGGTAATAAAAACTGTTTACATTTTATCAGTGTCCTACTGATGAATACTTTCACATTTCTGATGTTGAAATAGCTTTCTTATGCCTAATCAGCAATATATAATATTTTTTACTCACATATTGACTGGGCAATTCCTTGCAATAATTCCAAGTCTACACAGAGACCTGTGGTCCATCATATGGAACAGTTGGGATAGTTGTATTGCAGCATTGGAACTTCTATTATAGGCCATGATGTCCTTATATTCTTTTGTTTCTGAAATAATTTTAACACCTGGTTGTTCCAACTAAGAGAGGACATAGCATCCCAGATAGAGGCTTAAAGAGAAAACAGTGGATTTGACATGGGCCCATACTTTCTGTTATTGTTGGTTTGAGGAAGAAGAAAAGTAGAGGTGATGAAGTTGCCTTCAGCAACTGGTAGCTACTGGTAGTTGAATCTCAGGCTGTGGTTCTACTTGGCACCTGACACTTGGAGAAGTAAAGACAGGGAGAGAAAGGTAATGGGAAGTCCGGGCCCCTGGAATTGATACATAACACCAAGAAAGCAGTCAGTGAGGATCTCAGAAAGCCAGGAGAGATGGTCTATTATGAAGAGAACTTGCTGGAAACACTTGAACACTTCCCTGTTTCTGGTGAGATTTGATATCCAGAAACACATGTCTATTGAATTCAAGTTTCTCCTAATGCACATTGTAGCAATCAGAAAGAATTATAGTGCTGCTGTATTTCTATGAAAGATAGCAGAATCTACCTTTGACACTAATGCATGAAAATATATTTGTGTTTTAAAAAGGCAACCTACCAAATTTAATTCCTAAAATGAGTTAATTGCAATAGATGGTAAACAAAAAAGGATGGCTGGTTGTAGAAGGCCTTTATTGAGAATAGATGAGTTGTATTGTAGTACAATTCTTAGATCATGTCCACATAGAAAAAATAAATTGATGATATAATTAACCCATTTTAACCTATATTATAATTCAATTTAATTAATTTGTACTGATAAGATTTTTTTGAAAATCCTGGTCTAAGTCATTTTCTTCACTTTTCATATTGTCTCTTCCTTTTTATTTTTTGTAAGGATGTTTACTTTGCATTTTTTTCTTGTATTAGGTAGAGATATCAGTTGAAAGATACCTTAAAATTTTGTGACACTGAATTTAATCAGCCAGCCACTCCTAAGGAATCGATAGCATATTTACTATTTGGTTAGATGGATAGGCACTCGGGCATTAAATTAAGTCTCTAAAGTTGGCATTTTTTCTCCATTAGTTTGCCATCCTGCCCACTTACCTCTTGAATTTGAAAGATACAAATAAAAGATTTCTAAAGATTAGAAAATTAATTTTTAAGATAAGCTGTTTTGAAAATTAGAGTTTATTACAAAATATGTTCTCATTTTATGTATTATTAATTTAACAATAAGTTTTATGACAGAAGATTGTAGTCAAAATAGTTGTACAATCAACAAGCAAATGATATATGGACAATCAGTCAGACCATGAAACACCAGTTGATAACATAATCCGTTTGGACAGGATCCATATTTCCAAAAGGAGTTTTGATTTAGTCATTGGTGGTAAAACAAAAGCTATCAGACTGTACCTTAAAAACAAACAAACAAAACAGAACAAAAACTTGTCCAATTCAGGATACCTAATAGAGATAGGAATCAAATACTAGTACATGTCATTAAATTTTTCCAACAAGATTCTGTGGTCACTTGAAGTAAAGAAACTTGGTTTTCCAATATAACTACTCAAATCAGTAAAAATAAATATTTTAAAGCTTTACTCTTATTTTAAAATTACTTTGTTAGCTATCTGTATTTACATTAATATTTTTCAATCTTTGTTGATCCCTAATTATATTTCACATAATTTTATTAAGATGTAGGCCACAAATTAACATTTCAAACTCAGCTAAATTTCAGGGACTATTCCCTCTTTAGTTTAAGGATTAGATGAGATATGGACACTATATATTGAAATAATCATGCACTAGAATGATGGATTTAAAATAATCTTTAAAATGTGTTAGGGAGATTTTGTCATGTTCAAAAATTTTGCAGTATCTCTCAAAATTGTCACAACTTTCCCCCTTTCATGTAAATATTATGCTTTTACATAATATGAAATATGACTCTCTGGGCAGTATGTTTCCTGCTTGAGTTTTGCCCTTTGTGTTTATATTATCTCATGTTATACAAAGTCATTTTGTGACTAATTTCCAGAGCACTGAGTCACAGTGTGGCTGTTGCTTATCTTTTCTTTTTTCCCACATGGTAGCACTCTTGGCACTTATTTTTGGTAATTATTTTATACTAATTATTAGTATAGTATTATACTAATAAAAATCTGAGTGCTTTTTCATAATTAAATAATTGTTTCTCTCATTATATTTCTGTGGTTGTTTAGTGCTGTATTATATGCTTTCATTTTTTACTAGAAGCAAACATTTTATAACCAACAGGAACATAGCAGTACATCATGTAGGCACGTTATCTATTGTTTTAATTTAAAAAATTGCACAACATAGACTTGATCGTAAGTATTCTTGTTTAGGTATCTCAGAATATAACCTTTGGTCTTCGGAGAATTGTAAAATATTTCCTTAGAGAGATTAGTTAATGCTGGCATAAAATATTCAATTTAGATTACAATTATTTTAATGTTTATACCTCATTTTAAATATCATCAACTAATAGTATTGAAAGATTATTTGAATAGAAGAATAACAGTCTCTATTTTATGTGTTACAAAATAAAATAGAAAGGTAAACCAAACTTTCAAAAACTTCCAATTAACCAAGCACAATTAGTAAAGAATTCTACTACAATCTTAAAATTATAAAAAAGCTACATACACCAATTAGTTACAAAAATGTTTATGGTTTAAAATCATAAACATTGCACATAAATTTGCTTAAGAACTAAATGCAAAATGCTGAGAACTCAAGTTTGGATTGCAGTTTGAGTTTACTCTATTTACAGGGAAGGGTTGATTTTCATTTTAGGCAAATAAACAGTGATCCTCCCCTATCAGTTCTTTGCCTCTCAGCACCCTGCTTTTCCCCCGAGAAAAAGAAATTAAAGTTATTTCTTATGGGCTAGACGGTATATTGCCAGGTACTCACAAGTAAAATCTCTGATGAAAGTTCTTGGAATGTTTTTTTCAAAACGGAGTTGAGGTTATTTTGTTTTTCCTTCCAGGTATTGAAGACAGGATTTATCTTCTCTACTTCTTCTTTTAGAAACAGATCAAGAAACTGGCGATTGAAGAGTAATTAAAAGAAACACAATCTGATCTTACTAGCAGTGAAAGAGCGAGGTAAGAATTTAACTGTTATCCAGCCTAGTCGCTGCTGTCTATTAGAGCAAAGAGGGAGCCTCAGAGTCGGCTTCAGAGATCACTGGCAGTTGGGAATAGCCCAACTTCCTGTTAGGTCACTGCAACTCTGACTCTATTTAGTCTAAACTTCTTTTTTCTTTCTTTTTTTTTTTTTTAGTGGAGGAAACAGATGAAGGAAACAGCTTACACCAAGATTTCAGATAATATCATTTTGAATAGCTATTTCCTTTACTTTCCAGGATTGTTTTTGTAATCAGTTGAAAAAGAATGCTTTTTTTCCCCCTAGAGTTAGGGTTTAAAAAAATTACATATTTATTATTACATTGTTAATAAATAAACTTTTTTGCAGCTTGTTTCTTCTTCAAGTTATTTCATTTGTTTCACCCACTGTCAATATATTTATTTTTTTAAAAAGTCTGAGGGCTACCATTGGAGGTCTCTCTTAGTGAGACAATATAATGCATTATCTATTGCAGGTGTCAGGCTTTGAGCTCTACCTTAGCTACTTGCTAACTTGGCTACTCAGCCAAGTTATTTGAATTCACTGCCTCAGTTCCTTTGTTCCTAAAATGTTGATAATAAAAGTTTCTGGGCTTGATATAAGTACTAAATGGCTTAATACATAAAAAGTACTTAAGGCAGGCCCCAGCATGTAGTGAACCTCCAATAATTGTTGACTATCATTATCACTGTTTTCTGTATTTCTATTATTATTATTCTACAAAATATGTAAATATTTAAAGATGTCAACCAGAGTCTCTGCTGTATGTCCCTATCATTGAGGTTCATCCTTACTGTTTCTGTATTGGAATTATGGTCATATCAGACTAAGATCACTAGAGATCTAATAAATGGGCAGAATCTACTTTGCCAGGAAGGCTGAAGACATTTGGTCAGAAAATATATGAGTTTCTTGCTTCTCCATCTCAGATTCTTTGTGCCTTCAATTTTTCTTGCTTTCCTTAGACCTCTCTGTACAAGGTAACCTTTCATCTTGTGTGTTTTTAATACGTATTGAATAATTATTTGGTGACAGGAACATAAACTATCTGATTTAATTCTCACAACTAGCTTATAAAGAAGGTCCTCTGTGTATGCCCATTTCACATGTCTAGGAAGATTGAGTTCAG
Source organism: Pongo abelii (assembly GCF_028885655.2). NCBI lineage: Eukaryota > Metazoa > Chordata > Mammalia > Primates > Hominidae > Pongo > Pongo abelii. The sequence continues at coordinate 90,470,317 of NC_071996.2, forward strand.
TATGTGGAGCTGTGATTCTAATGTCATGCAGTCCGACTTTAGAGCAAAAATGCGTAAATCCTCCTCCAAGTTGCCTTCTCACTCATGCTCTAGGTTTCATATCATGTTAATAACTTATCTCCTATTACCTCATGCCCTGCCCCTCAACCACAATCAAAGCTATCATCTCACTCAGATTGTAGAGGAAAGTCCTTTTTCCTTGGTACCACAATGGACCTTGATTAAACTTTTGACGAATCTGTAGCTCAGGTAGAGGCAAGCTCAGCCAATCAGATTTTCTTTCTTGAAAGCATAAAATGAGAACTATAGAAAAAGCACATAGTGTAGAAATAAAATAAAATTTCAGGACTATCTAAATTTAGTATGTCAAGGAAAAAAATTAAGCCCTGGAGACTGTCACGTAGCATATTTGCAATTCTGCCCCTTAGATTGTAGATTGGCTGTCTTCCTGATTGTTCTTATTCTAAAAATGACTAGCAAAGACCAGATATCAGACCTTCCCCTACTTCCAATTACTCATCTTTGTTATAGATTAACTGCCTCCTTTATTGTCTGGTACCTAATTCAGACCAGATGGCACCCAAGACCCCATGACTGTTACATCTTCAGTGTGGAATGTTAAATATACCTTTCCCAAAACAAAAGCACCACCTGGACCAACCAGCTAATAGTAACTATGCCATTAAGGCTTATGAAGAAAGATGCTGAAATTTTGTTAAGCTCCCCTAAACTTTGTCTCTATAAGTGATCCCAAACTTCTGTACTTCTGAACTCTGACTTCCATTCTTTGGAATCTGTCCTTCCTGAACAGCTTGTCCTGAAACTTTGTGGACAAGAGAATAAACTCTCTTTAAACTAGATTCTGACTCTTTTAGTTATTTTAGGTTGATAACAGTAAATGTCAGGCTCTTGACTAAAAGGCCAGATAGAGAAAGGGCTAATAGCCACAATGTCTGTGTGCAAGATGGTTATGTGGTGAAAGCTAGTTGATAGGATATTGAGGAACAGAATAAAGAAAAGAGAATAGGTAACTTCTAAGAGAGAACCAGGGAAAGAATGAAAGCAAGAGCAAGAGTGAGCAAATGATGTGAGCATGATGCCTGAGCTCTACAGTGGCAGTACATGCCCAGGCCTAGTTCAAGTTTTCCGAAGTACTCAGGAGCATGCATCCTTGCAATAAATCCCTTTTTGTCCTAAAATCATTTAAAAATGTTTTTCTTAAAATGTTAAGAACCCTATCTGAAAGAGCCATAGCTGAGTGGTTTTATTTTTTTTTAACACCAGAGATTATCAATTTCATATTTAAGCTGTGCTTGGCATCAGTGAAAACTTCTCATCATTTTTAAAAATGTAACTTAGAAAACCTTCAGTATTCTTGTGCTAAAGAGAATATGAGAACTTGATGTTATGATATTGTTAAGTGAGCCAGATGCTGTAACTATGGACCCTGTAGACTCAGCTCCTCCCTCCCAAAGGCTTGTGAAGGTCCTTTCTGTGCTTTTTTTTTTTTTTTTCTTTTTGCTAGTTTACCATTTCATTGTGCATAACTCTAATTTATTTGGATAAAACAAACATTCTCACCAACAATTTGCCTATCTGCCTTTGTATCTTAAACCTCTCTGTATCTAATAAGTTTCTGTATCTTTTCATTTCTCACCATGTTTTGTTGTTTTTTCTTTCCAACTCACACATGTCAAATAATATTCTCAGCTCTTACTATAAGCTTTAATATTTCTTGACTGAGATATAAAAATAATCTTTTTTTCCTTTACTTGCCCTACCTATCAGGAGACATTTCCTAACTTTATCCTTTAAGAATGCTGGGTATTAAAACATATCTAATGTTTCAATACGTTCAGGTAATTCTAACTGATCGTGGTGAGAAGGTTACACATTGTTGCATGATAGAAAACACTAAGATTTTAAAACTTCAGATTAAACAGAAGTTTTGATAAATATCCGAAAAAATTAAATTTTATCACATCAAATATTCATTTCATGCTTTTTGGTCTACTTTAAAGTGGGTAAATATTAGATATTCAATTATTTCATATTTTAAACAATTACTTTTCATACAGAATGTGGCTGCAAAGATGTTTAACTGGATTGGGTGAAGGGTGAGTCCTTGAGCTTCACTCTTCATTCCAGTCTTCATCCTTACATGTGGAATCTAAGCCATATACTGTTTTTAGTTCACTTTTTCTGAAAATGGATTTCTGAAAATGGATCAGCAAATGAAAACAATGGATACTATCAGATTTCAGACGTAAAAAAGACTGGCCTCTAGGCTATATCAGATTATATTTATTAAAACTCTATGTAATAGGTAAGACACATGCAAACATGATTTTAAACGTGCCTCTATATTTATTTAATCATTACTGAAATTTATTTAGCTCTTAAGTCCCTATGTTTACTGATGTGGAAAGTGCAATCTTGCTTTTTCTAGGTAATTTATTACTAGCTAAATTATCAGTTAAAATTTGGTCACTTTGGGAAAAATCTAGGTAATTCAGATGTGTCCTGCTCTCATTCCTTCCCTTCTCCTGAGAGCACCTGAATCTTTGGGAGTGACTGGGAAAGGCCCCTGGCCCATTTTCTCCTCTCTGTCCTGACTACCCTCTGCTAAGAGGGCTTTTATAGCTTGGTTGTATCTATAAGATTTAAAATTAAAAATATGTTCTCACTTCAGATCATAGTTCTTGCAATTTAAAGCCTTGCCTTTCAAGAAAATCTTTCCTGTGGGTTGAAACATCCATTAGGCAAGTCACATGAAGTTCTTTTTGCTCTTACCTTTATCTGCCAGGGATAAAGGGTAGGGACAAAAAGAAATGGAAAAACATATCATGTAGCAAATCAAAATACTACCAACTATAGTCCAGCCACCTTATTTTTAGCTAAATTTAATATCATGTTCATTTTAACAATAGTTGAGATACCTAACATTAAGTACATTATGCAATTATCTGCATGATTAATTTCTCTTTAGATAGTTGTTTCAACCATTAAGTATCTCAATTTTTCATATTTCTTAAGAATTTAAAAAAATCCATCTCACAGGGAATGAGGGACAATTAGATACATGTGAAGGAGAAGAGACATACTTAGCTTCTCTTCCTACTCCTCTCTCTGGTAGATTATACTGTTTGTTCAAACATACATATTTGCTTCCCCTCCCTTTTTGTCCCTCTTTGGTAACCAGTGAAAAGAGAGTATTTCTCCCCTCTCGAACGTAAGATTTCGCTACATTACTGGCTTTGGCAAATACAATGAGCAGAAATATATGTACACAACAGCTGGGTAGAATTTTTGTGAGCTTCATGACAAGTTTATGAGTTTTATGTTCTATATTTTTTTCCATTGTTTCTGCCAGATGATTGTTATGTTCGAGATAAGGGCTATTCTTTCATAATCATAATAAAGAGGAAAAGAAGCACAAACATAGATGACCCACAAAGGTGATTGAAAATGAACCCTTTGTTTGTAAAAGCTCTGTACATTTGGGAGTAGTTTGCTACCAAGCATAAGTTAGGCAGAAATGAACAATACACTATCTTGACTGCACGCATATAATGACATTATGTAACCCTGAACCACTGGACTAAATTGGACTGCTAGACCCCACGTCTTCCATCTCCCTGTGCCCCCATCTTCTTCCTACACATTCCTTGCAGCATATGAAGTAATTTGGGGGAGAATCCTTTCCTGAATTTACCTGTGGTAAGCAGCAGCCTTCAACAATTAATTAAACAAGGATCAATTTGAAATATGTTGCAGATTAAAGTAAATTATTGTTAAGCAGCCTAGTAGTAACAAAATGGTTTTCAGGAATTTTCTATTCTCAAGCAAGCTGAGTCCATCTGTAGGAAAATTCCATCTTCTCAACTGGTTAAATTTTCACAATGATATCAAAATAAATACATACATGCAAAGGTTGAGTGCCAGCATTGTTGTAATTTTTGTTTGATCTATGTCATATTTATTATTAATAAGATATTTCTTGCTAAGTTGAAAATGAGAATGGTTATTGAGAAGTAGTTGTAGCATGTGGGACTATGAACCTCTAGTCACGGTTTGAGGGTTACTTAGCCCTCACAGAAAAATTTTCAAAGAAGTATTAGTCATAAATTACATTAAGGTTTTCACAATAAAATATTGCTACTTATTTTTAATGTAATGTCTCACAAAGAAGAAAAAAATTTCTTCTGTGGACTGAAAAAATATTTTCTGTGTGAGATACTACATTTAAAAAAATTCTAGTTTTCTATAATCAGACATTCTTCTACATAGTATGGTGATATTATTTAGATATCACTTATATTAATGTAGTTTCTTCCTAATACTATTTCATTTATTTCTCTACCTCTTTCTGTGAGAACCTTGTAAGTATATCTGTATCTCTGAAATGTAAATAAAGAGGTAAATTGATATACATAAATTGATTTACTTTTTAAAGGTGCATAACAAGGGTTTCCTATATGCTTACCTCTGATAAATAAGTCCTATACAAATGACATACCTGTTATAAAAGTATCACAGACTCTTAGGTCACAATAATTGATAAAAATCATCCAGCATAAGAAAAGTAATATTCCCACTGCACTTTGCGATCTCTTGCTTTCATCTGTGGACCAAACATTAGGAGAGCCTTGTCAAAGCACAGTGTGTTCAGAGGAGTGAGTCAAAAGGCATGTTATTTAAAGGATACACATTTAGACACCTTAAAAATATATGTGCCTCAAAATAAATATGAAGCAAGCTGGGATATTTAACTTTAGGAAGAAAAAGCTTGGAAAGTGGGGAGAGTATATACTCACATATTATATTACATTATTTTATATTACTGTTGCTAGAAAACTAGTATGTGGAAGAGAGTGTAAATATAATCTATTTTGCTGCAGAGAGAATTAGGTGAGTGATAATATTGGGCACACAGATTTTAGCTTAAAATCCGGATAACTTTCTTACCAATTGTAGTTTGCAAAGATTGGATGAGCTGCCCTACAATAGGGTATGTGCTCATTCTCAGGAGTGTCAGAGAGTGGTATGTGGAAGCTGCTCAGAAGACATATTGACACTGGTGTCTTTAGTCAAGGCACTTTGACTAAACTATAAGATCTGGAGAATTATCTCCATTTTTCACAATTCTTCTAGACCTCTCATCCTTTGATCAATAATAAGGATAATGTAGTTACATATAGAAAAACAATAATACAAATAAGCGTGACAACAATAGTTAATGTTTACTGAAGGCTTACAGGGTACCAGAAATTATTCCAAGTCCTTTATGCCTTAAAATTGCTTAATTGTCACCGGGTGTGGTGGCTCATGCCTGTAATCCCAGCACTTCGTGAGGCTGAGGCGGGTGGATCACAAGGTCAAGAGATTGAGACCATCCTGGCCGAACCAACATGGTGAAACCCCAACTCTACTAAAAATACAAAAAAAAAAAAAAATAGCTGGGTGTGGTGGTGTGCACCTGTAGTTCCAGCTACTTGGGAGGCTGAGGCAGGAGAATTGCTTGAACCTGGGAGGCGGAAGTTGCCGTGAGCTGAGATACACCACTGTGCTCCAGCCTGGTGACAGAGTCAGACTCCGTCTCAAAAAAAAAAAAAAAAATTGGTTAATTCTCGCAACAAACATGTAAGATAGGTAAATAGTATTTTTCCCATTTACAGATGAAGAGAAATGATTAAATGATTTGTGTAAGTTCAAACAGCAAATAGAAAACAGTGAAATTTGAATCTTGACAGTTGGATTCTGAGCATACAGTCCTAAATACTATACCATACTACCCCTCTGTTTCAGTAGTTACATTACCTTTTATATATTTCACTAGCCATAATAATAAATATCCATTGACCTTCTAAGTTAAAAAATTCCCAAAGCCAAATCTAGTAATTTTAAAATTATATATAATCTACAACCCAGAAATTATATCTCTAATATTCTAAAAAAAGTTGCACTCTGCATTTATGCACCAGTAAATACTAACAATGATATGCGTAATATACATTTTTTATTATACTTTAAATTCTGGGATACATGTGCAGAATATGCAGGTTGGTTACTTAGGTATACATGTGCCACAGTGGTTTGCTGTACCCATCAACCCGTCATCTACATTAGGTATTTCACCTAATGCTATCCCTCCTCTAGTCCTCCACCCCCCTACAGGCCCCAGTGTGTGACGTTCCTCTCCCTGTGTCCACGTGTTCTCATTGTTCAACTCTGTCTTATGAGTGAGAACATGCAGTGTTTGGTTTTCTGTTCCTCTGTTAGTTTGCTGAGAATGATGGTTTCCAGCTTCATCCATGTCCCTGCAAAGGACATGAACACATCCTTTTTTTATGGCTGAATATTATTCCACGGTGTATATGTGCCACATTTTCTTTATATGCTGTATCATTGACGGGCATTTGGGTTGGTTCCAAGTCTTTGCTATTGTGAATAGTGCTGCAATAAACATATGTGTGCATGTGTCTTTATAGTAGAATGATTTATAATCCTTTGGGTATATACTCAGTAATGGGTTTGCTGTGTCAAATGGTATTTTTGGTTCTAGATCCCTGAGTAATTGCCACACTGTCATCCACAGTGGCTGAACTAACTTACACTCCCCCCAACAGTGTAAAAGCATTCATGTTTCTCCACATCCTCTCCAGCATCTGTTGTTTCTGACTGTTTAATGAGTGTCATTGTAACATGAGATGGTATCTCATTGTGGTTTTGATTTGCATTTCTCTAATGACCAGTGATAATGAGCTTTTTTTTCATATGTTTGTGGGCCACATAAATGTCTTATTTTTAGAAGGGTCTGTTCATGTCCTTCACCCACTTTTTAATGGGGTTGTTTGTTTTTTTCTTGCAAATTTGTTTAAGTTCCTTGTAGATTCTGGCAAATTGTCTCTCTTTGCAGACGACATGATTGTATATTTAGAAAAACCCATTGTCTCAGCCCAAAATGTTCTTAAGTTGATAAGCAACTTCAGCAAAGTCTCAGGATACAAAATCAATGTGAAAAAATCACAAGCATTCCTATACATCAATAACAGACAGAGAGCCAAATCATGAGTGAACTCCCATTCCCAATTTCTACAGAGAGAATAAAAGACCTAGGAATACAACTCAGAAGAGATGTGAAGGACCTCTTCAAGGAGATCTACAAACCACTGTTCAAGGAAATAAGAGAGGACACAAATAAATGGAAAAACATTCCATGCTCATGGATAGGAAGAATTACTTTGGCCATACTGCCCAAAGTAATTTATAGATTCAATGCTATCCCCATCCAGCTACCATTGACTTTCTTTACAGAATTAGAAAAAAACAAAGTACTTTAAATTTCATATGGAACCCAAAAGAGCCCATAAAGCCAAGACACTCCTGAGCAAAAAGAACAAAGCTGGAGGCATCACGTTACCTGACTTCAAACTATACTACAAGGCTACAGTAACCAAAACAGCATGGTACTGGTACCAAAAGGTATATATAGACCAATGGAACAGAACAGAGGCCTCAGAAATAACACCATACATCTTCAACCATCTGATCTTTGACAAACCTGACAAAAAAACCGCAATGGGGAAAGGATTCCCTATTTAATAAATGGTGTTGGGAAAACTGGCTAGCCATATGTAGAAAACTGAACCGGACCCTTTCCTTACACCTTATACAAAGATATGTGTAATATTTTTTATAAAATCAGAAAATTGAAAGCAATTAATTTTTTTGAACATTAAATTCAGGGGTACACATGCAGGTTTGCTATACAGGTAAATTATGTGTCATGAGTGTTTAGTGTATAGATTATTTTGTTACTCAGGTAATAAGTACAGTATCTGATAGTTTTTCACTCCTCACCTCCTTCCCAACCTCCACCCTCAAGTAGGCTCCAGTGTCTGTTGTTCCCTTCTTTGTGTCCATATGTACTTGACGTTTAGCTCCCACTTACAAATGAGAAAATGTGGTATTTGGTTTTTTGTTCCTGTGTTAGTTTGCTACGGGTAATGGCCTCCACCTCTATCCATGTCACTGCAAAGGATATGTTCTGGTTCTTTTTTGTGGCTGCCTAGTATTCCATGGTGTATATGTACCAACCACATTTTCTTTATCTAGTCTTCTGTGGATGGGCATTTAGGTTGATCTATGTTTTTGCTATTATGAATAGTGCTGCAGTAAATGAACATGTGCATGTGTATTTGTGAAAGAATGACATAACAATTTAAAAATTAATCAATGTGGACTGAATAAATACATTTTGGTATAATCATTTGATAGAAGACTATTTGGATAAAATACAGTAATACAGTATTTAGATAAAATACAGTATACACATGGCCAGAACAAAAAATAAATCAAAGTTAAGAACAATATCATTTACATAATTTTAGAAATACACATAGCTATATATGCAATAAAAGGACATATAGTTACATTTGTTGGTTGTTCTAGAAAGGAGGGGAGAGGAATGCAATAGGGAAAGACTATAAAGAATAATGTGACCTTCAACTATACATGTAATATTTTATATATCTTATATGAAATACTAAATAATACTGTATTTTATACAAAATACTATATAATAAAATATAAATTATTACATATAACATATGGAGCAATTACAATGAAAATGCTAGTATTTACTAATTGTGGATGATTGTTACTGCATTTTTGGGATATTTTCCTTTCTACTTTTCCTCGATTTCAAATATTCAAATTAAAAATAAATTAGAACATATAACAACAACAGAAAAACATTAGAGAGACATTTTTACAGTTCATTCTTTCCAAAATGCTTAATTTTAAAAATTATAATAACTACCTAAATGAAAGAAAAAATAACCATTTTGTTATCAAGATAATATTTGTAAAAAAAAAGTCCTTTAAACATTATTTCATTTGATCATATTTATCACATCATAAAAAGGGCAGGTATTCTTTTGCTTTTATAAAATGATGTTATTCTCTTTTATAATGTAGTTTCCAAAGTCAATGTACATGAAAAGTAAAAAAATATCTTTCCTGGTTATCTGCATAAGATGCAATAACCAAAAACTTCCAATGTAATAACCATGTGGAACTAACCGCACTCTTTTTCTAAATGTACTGATTTTTCTTTTCAATAGCTTTTTCTCACAAAGCAGCTGACCATTTTTGGCAAGATTTAAGAATTTTAACCTGTAGCTCTCTTTAGCTGTCTGTGCGAGGCATGCATGGCAACAAATGCCTTCCGAATTTCCCTCAAAAGAAGCTTCTTTTTGCCTGTATTTTCTCTTTCTCTTGAGGAAAGCAAACAAACTTCATTTATGCTGTGCCTTTATTTTAAAAGAAAAACCACAGAATGTGAACTATGTAAACTAAATAAATTGAAAGCTATGATAACACTCTGTATGTAATCTTGACATCACTTTAAGTCTTGCAACATTAAATATAAATCTTGGAACAAATTATTTTGTGGCCCAAGAGAAAGCACACAAGAGAAATTTGTTATTTCCCTTTTTGTGTATGCTTTTTTTTCCGTCTGTGAAAAATGGATATTGGTTACGGGGGACTAGCAGACTAAATTTTCCTGTTTCTTCCGCCTTTCCCCAACTCTATGTGAAAGATAAAAACTCAGAACACGGATTTCCTGCCGAGCTTGCTGCTCTATCCTTTCTGGGAATTTTCCTAAGTGAGAAAAAAGTCCAGATGGAAAAATGTAACCTCCTTTGAGAATTCAATAGGCAATTTAAAAAGTGCTCAAACATTTGTCCAATCTCTTCTCCTAGGTTCTGGCACGTGTGAAATGCACCTGATAAAGAAGTGTGATTGGTCTGCTCACCATATTCTCTTTAAGTTCAGATTTAATTAAGAAAAGTAATGTTTTACTTAACACAGAATTATAAAACCATTATTCCCCAAAACAATTATAAGCTACTACAAAATTTAACGAAGTAAACTTACTTGATTTTCTTAACAATGCCTTAAGAGAGCACACAGGATGTTTAAATAACTTTACAAGTGTTAACTCCAACTCTATAATCCTTGAGTTTAACCATTATGAGGTATTGTTTCACTGTACTTTTTAGGACTAAGGGGTTTGCAAATTAAAGATCCCTTTTTGTTTGCAGTATGTAAGGGATCAGTTAATACACACAAAACCTTGGGTGAGTGAACACAAAGAGAGAAAAGACCATGGAAAGCAGGAGCAAAACTGCTGAGAATAAATTCGCAGACTTGTCCCTGAAAATTAACCACTGTTGTGCTCACCAGAGTTTTGGTATGTATGGATTTCATTTAGGATATCTGCCTAGAGACCCCCTTCAAAAAAAGTCAAATCTCAGGGGACAATTATCTTTGCTTTTATGGTTTCTACAACTCTCAGGACCCTGTTTGCTTCTGCATTGGAATGTTAGGTCTCAGAATTTATACTTTTAACCATTCTGTGTTTTATTCTTTAACGTTCTAGCCTTTAATTGTTTTGTTTTTATTTATTTTCTGTATTTTAAACTGGTTTTAGGCTTTTCATTTACTAGGCCATTTATTTTAATTATTTTGTAACACATTCTTAATCATTCATTTAATCTTTATTGCTTGTTGTATTCCACTGAAAATCATTTAATATTGAATCCTGTCTATAATATTTTATTTTTAACTAATTTTATTGTTTTCAGTGTTATTTTAACTCTTAGTATTTAAGTATTTAACTTAAGAGTTATTTTAACTCTTAAGTATTATTATTGGTGCTGTATTAATGTATATATAATGCATGATGATCATGTGTATGAATATAGCATGGTATAAACCAGAGAAGTTGGGCCTTTTTTCCCTTCTACTTAATATGGCGGCAAGCTTTCTATCCGCCTACGATGGACTACCCATCCCTTAGCAAAAATTGTACTCAAATACTCTGTGATCACCACATCGAATAATTTCATAGGTCCAGAGACAAAATTTTACCTGTCCTGCAAGGAAGGACAGTAGCAAATTGCATAAGAAGTTTGTCTTCTCATACAAAGCAATTTCATTCTGAATCTCCCAGGAAAATTACATGTAAGGATAGGTCCATTTTACTGCAATCTCCCCACCCAGTATACACATTTGCTGATTTCTGTCTCTTTATGAATCGAGTTTCAGGGATAATTACTTATGGCATAGATTATCTTACCTCTCTTATTGATTAAGAATGCTTAAGGAACTTTGACCTCAGAAAGAATTATGCTTACAATCTATTCCTGCTGTTTCAGACTGTATAAAGGGAACTAAGCCCTTGATGGATCCTGGCCTGAGAAAGCCTGACTGATTAGATAAAATAATCCTGCCCAGATTTTTCAGAGTGCATAAGACCAGCCAGTCATCTTCATTCTTTCTTTGATTATAACCTCTGAGCATCACAAAAGGTTCAACTGAATTGACTTATGCAGTTTCTAGACTCTGTTCATTTCTTTAGTTGAGAACAGAATTTCATTTTAGGAAGGTTTCAGTCCTGCAAAGCAGGTAAAAATGTAGCTGACTTTCTCTAACGTATTGTCCTTCTCAGGAGTGAAATTGTATATTTGCCCTCAGGTATATTAACTTGGGCATTATTGACATTTTGGAACAGATAATTCTTTGTTGCAGTAGGTCGCCCTGTGCACTGTAGGCTACGTAGCAGCATTGCTAGTCTCTATACGCTAGATGCCAGTAAACAACTGCCCCTGATGGTAACAACTTATGTCTCCAGAATTTGCCTAACATTCCATGAAAAACAGAATCATTCCCAGTTGGGAACCATTGTTCCACTTTGAGCCTCACTCTGCAAACCTGACTGCATCTGGGGGATTCTACTTAACTGTCTGTTCCTATGCTCTGTGTCTCACATTCTCCCTCTGAACTAATTATCTACCTGTGTGCTTTGGGGCTCTCAGGCAGCTTCTCAGAAAATGATATGTGGCCATTTCTCATATCAAAATGATATGATATGTGGCCATTCTCTCAACTGATTTTCATTTCAAATAAAATAAAATAATAAAATAAATACCGGTAAAATAAAATACTTGATTAACTAAGAATATCTGCTAATTATGGAAAATAAGAAAAGCATAAAGACAAAATTCAAATAATACATATTATTCGTATGTATTTCCCAACTATAGGCATTGCAAAACGTTATTCCATATATTCTCAGTCATGGAGAGCTCTACAGATATATGTTTCTGTTTTTTTTTTTTTAATGGATTGTATTTTGTCTATCAGTGTGTGGTCTGTATTGAATGACTTCACATTTTTCTTGTATTCTAACACATTACTTTTATCAGCCATGTTATTTAATTGCAAATGTTTGATTAGTTACTAAACCAACAATCTGTTGTTAGAAAGCTGCGTCTTTTAAATGACTATAAAATACCTGAATTTCATAGACAATATATTTTAGAAGGCCTGTATCTCTGCTACCACATTGGTATCAATAATACATTTTACTTCAAAGGAATTAAGCTGGTCCCACCTTATGAAGTCAGCCAGGTTGTAGCCACAGATCCAGGGACTTCTATATTTTATTAAGTGGCTACATCTTCCAATGGTAGTATGACACTATTAGAAGATTTATCTCCCAGGGAGGACAATTTAAAAGTATAGAAGTGTTTACCTGGTAATATTCCCTCTAGGCTACCACAGTCTCATAAAAAATGTGTAGAGGCAGAGTGGCATTGGTTGAGTATTGACTAAAGGAGTAAAGGTGCCAGATGTGGGTAAATTTATTCCAAAACAAGACTTAGACCAGAGTACAAGTTCTTCTGAGTGAGGATTGGACTAATTTCTATATATAATATGTACAGTGGTATATTAAAATGTATCTGCATTGTATTAGAGTTCAAAGATTATGTTCATGACCATATATCTCAATGATACCAGAGTATGAGTTCAAAAGAAATTGAATACACTTTGTCTTTTTTATTCTATATTCTTTCTGATCACTTGAATTTTCAAATGTCTTCTATGAGTAAGTTCGAATTATATATATATATATAATTATTATTATTTGAGAAAAAAGTCTCACTCTGTCACCCAGTCTGGAGTGCAGTGGCATGATCTTAGCTCACTGCATCCTCTCGGGTTCCAATGATTCACATGCCGCAGCCTTCCGAGTAGCTGCGACCACAGGCCTGTGCCCCCACACCCAGCTAACTTTTGCATTTGTAGTAAAGATAGGGTTTTGCCATGTTGCCCGGCTGGTCTCAAACTTCTGATCTGCCTCTCTCAGCCTCCCAAAGTGCTGGTATTACAGACGTGAGCCACCACACCTGGTCTGAATAATAATTTTTATTCAAAATATTTTATTTTTATTTTTGTCTTTCTTTACTAAGTATATATTTGTGTTTTCACTAATTTTTTCTAAGAGGAACCAGAAAAAAAAAAAAAAGACATTGGTTCATGCTCTTTGGAACTCTGAGGAAACATGGCTCACTAACAATCACAAAGCTAATGGTTTTGTGATTATCTATTTCCCTTTGTCTAATAATACAAGACACATCTACAAAAACAAGAATGGTTAGCAGACAGGGAATTTGACTGATTTTTGGTAAGAATCATAAAAATATTGCTAACAGATAATCTCTATTTTAGACATTTGAAAATAATTTCCTGTAAGTTTATAAACATTTTATTAAAATATTTTTACTTACAAGTTTCTTAGAAAAAACTTTAAAAAGTATGAAAAAATAGCACACAAACATATCACATAGACATATTTATTATGCACTAACTATATGACAAATACCGTTCAAGGATTTAAAAAAACAGCAAAGGACAAGACAGATAAAACCACAATAAAGTGAATTCTACCAATGATCACAACTTTTACTCTGAAGGAGGATTACAACAAACTGAAGAATGTCTCACCTTTTGATATATCTCCTTTTAAAGCTGCTTAGAAATAAGTTATTCATGTAAAATTCTGTTTATTTATGTCTTTTAATTTATAGAGTCATGTTGGTATATCTTGGGGAGGTTTTCACTGGTTATTCAACATCTAAACTGTAAAGAAAAAATTTTATTCATCTCATATTCAGATTTACTTTTTAAAAAATTTAAAATTTGAATCCCATGGTGAATAATTATATTTTTATGACAATTTTTAGTCACTTGCACTTTACAGTTTATGATAGTAAACTCCTTTAATGACACTTAAATTTTTTCCTCAGTTTTATAGGCAAAACCTGGCAAAATTTTTAATTTGCAGTCCATTGAGTAACAGCGAAGTTGAATATTAATTTTCTTATTGGATATTTTTCTTTTTCTTTTGTGAATCGTTATTTATGTTCTTTGCTTATTTTATATTACGTAAACATATGTACATATGTACATATATTACATATGTTACATAACCTTTTGTATATATTTTGCATATATGTATATATACACACAAGCTTAAGGATAAAATGCAATATTCTTTCTATTATTAGATACTATTGTCCTAACACAAATAAATCTGTATAATGATAATAGTAGTATAGTAATAATAAACATTATTTAATACCTAGTACTGTTGTATCTTTCAAATAACTATTTTAATCTTTAAACAATCCTCTAAAGTAGCTATTGTCACTATTTTAAATCTAAAGAAATTTGAGAATTATTAGAAAGCTCAATTAAATTGGCCAGAGTTTTAGTACTTACTGGCAGTAAGGAGCCAAGCATAGTTTAAACTCAAATCTGTTACTCCTTTGTCTGTAATCGTTCCAGTGGGCACTAATGCATCGACACCCACTATGCAAGTGATTAGAAGGCAGAGAGTAAGTGATATTTTGATTCCCATTGGCAAGGCCCCTTCTGTCATCATGAAATTATTTTTATAATCTTTCTTCTTTTATTATGTTTTTATTTCTAACCCAAAGGACGGATGTTGTTTGAAATAAGAAGTGTTTGGTAGGTTGAAGTCTTTGTTTGGAAAGGAGAAAATTGGAATGTGATCAAAATTTGTAGGAATAGAGAAGAAAATGGTGTTCCTTGGAATACTATGTTTCTTCAAATGCTATTAAAATGATTCATGCTTGCTCAGAGAACAAGGGATTACTTGTGGTAAATTACTGCCCTCTGTTGACGACATGATATATAAATTGTAATTCATGTTTTAAAAAGAAAGTTCAAATTAGAAGAAAACTCATTTATGAAGATTTGTAATTAAACCTCAAAAAATTCAAGTGCTTGCCCAAACACCTATATAGCTAGTTAATTATGGGGACAAGTGAGACTCCAAGTGTCATAAGCTATGATTAGTCTTGTGTTGACTAAATTAACAACAGTATTATTTTTGGCCTGAAAATATTTTCTTATTTTCTGAGACTCAAAAACAAAGGCTGTAGTATTCAAAATAATTCAAAATACATTTTACTTAAGAAAAATTTAAATACAATTTATATTCAGGTTAAAATAAATTATGCAGTACAGAAAAGTGGGAAGTCGAAAATAAATATCTTTTTCTCACTCTCTACTTGATCCCAGAGGTGACAATCACTAACTGTTTGTTTATTGTTTTGAAATGAATTCTAAATGCACAGAATTTTTTTCAAAACTAAAATACTGGTCTCTAACTTTTTTAAAACTTAAAATATATGTCTTAGGGTTTATTCCATATAACCACATAGAGATATAGCTTAGTTTTTAATATGACTGCCTACTATTGATACTTTTGAGGATTACAGGCATGTTTAGAATGCCCTTAATTTGGACTAACTTGTTACTTCCACATAATTAAATTCAGGTGATGCGTATCTTCTAGGATCATTACAAAAGTGAGGTTGTTTTGTTCTCATTTCCTTCCAGCAGGGGGCACTTCATTTTGGTTTGTCTCGATCAATGTTCACTTCGATCACTGGATTAAGGTGTTTCAGGCTTTTTCATTGAAAGCTACCCCATTTTCCTGCTTCTGTGTACAAGAAGGATTTGAGTGGCAAAAGTGCTCAGCTAAGATAAAAAATAAGTAATTACCCTGTCAAATCCTTTGTCCCAAGTAACAGGAACAGTGGAATGGATCATAGAATGTCAAGCATTATTTTCCCAAAAGTGCTGAGTGTCCTAGTTTGATTCTAATTCCTTTCTAAAGGAACATACAAATAAATGAGGTATTTGTACCAATTATACAAGGAGGGGAAAGAAGCTTTTCCTATCTATATACAACAATTCATTTAACTCAAATTTGTTAATATATGAGTCTATAAGCAACACAGGAATTATAATCATGATTCTTTCTATTGGCAGCTAGGTGAATATTAGAACTGATGATGGCTTTGTTTTTCTTAAAACATTTAATAAGACATAGTCATTTTCAAATAATATTAAAGTTTCAGTTTCATTTGGCTATTTATTTTAAATTTTCATATTCATAATAAATTTGCAATTTGTATTTGCATTTTAATAAGTAATTTTGAATTCCTTAGAAGAAAAAAGTTATTAAGCCACATGCACACGTATGTTTATTGCGGCACTATTCGCAATAGCAAAGACTTGGAACCAACCCAAATGTCCAACAATGATAGACTGGATTAAGAAAATGTGGCACATATACACCATGGAATATTATGCAGCCATAAAAAATGATGAGTTCATGTCCTTTGTAGGGACATGGATGAAACTGGAAATCATCATTCTCATTAAACTATCGCAAGGACAAAAAACCAAACACCGCATGTTCTCACTCATAGATGGGAATTGAACAATGAGAACACATGGACACAGGAAGGGGAACATCACACTCTGGGGACTGTTGTGGAGTGGGGGGAGGGGGGAGGGATAGCATTAGGAGATACACCTAATGCTAAATGACGAGTTAATGGGTGCAGCACACCAGCATGGCACATGTATACATATGTAACAAACCTGCACATTGTGCACATGTACCCTAAAACCCAAAGTATAATAATAATAATACTAAAAAAGAAAAAAAAAGATGATGTTTAAAAATGTTTAGATTTAATTGAATTTACATTTTTGAAAAAATATTTCAAATTGCATGCACTTAAATACAGTACAACAAAATGATGCAATAATCATGCTTGCAACATAATTACTGGTTTTGCTGAAATGAAGGCAAGGAAAATCAATATGGAATAAACATATACTTATGAATTATCTATGTATTTTCATTTATTATTAATCCAAGCATCATAACCAATTAACTAAATACCTAAATATGCAGAAAAAATATATTTGATATGTCTCAATATTTTGTCAACTTTCCTAACATAAAAATTACAGCTTTATAACATATCTTTCAATTGTCTTTATGAAATATATTTGTCTAAATGGGATGGAAAATATTTTGTGTAACAACATACTAGCTTGATTAATAACTTTTAATATTTAAAATATAGTTACCATAATGACTTCTGCCTCTCACCTCACAATAATACAAAGAGTGCATTTATTGAATCATCCATTCACCAACTATTATCGGCCAACTGTTATGTGCCACTATTGGGACTATAGCAGTAAACAAACAAACAAAAAAGGAAAAATTCTGTTTGCTTGGAACTTACATTTTAGTACATTTTTTACCAAAGGAGAAAGGAGACACATTCAGACATAAAGCATAGCTTTTGTCCACTTTGTATCACACATAACTCTCTCAAGTTTTCTTTATTGGCATGATAGATTTTTGCTGAATTAATGTGGTTTTAGAAGAATATAGTCATAACCACAGATAGACTTACCAGAAGCCTGGAGAAAAAGTTTGGCCTTACGGGAAATGTTTAACGAGCAAATGACAGCAGAATAAAAATTTCAGTGTGGCCAATAATATGTTATATATTTAATGAGTAGAATTGAAAGTGGAAAGAAGCAAGGAAAATTGAAATTTAAATTGAGTTTTTGTTTTACTTTGGAGAAATATTACAGAAGTAGAATATGCTTAATTGATTTCATAACAGGTAATATACAATCACAAAATCATATCCTCTATGTCCCCATGGAAACAAAGTGATAAACAGCTGCTGTCCACTTTACAGGCACAGAAAAGCAAGGTTAATTAGAAGTACTGTACCTGCAAATTCAGTTCCATTAACGGCAAAATCAATTCAGAAAAGAGCGTTCTCACGGCATAATTTTTTTCCTAGTTCTATTAGTATTGTGTCAGATCCATATATTTGTGATTCATTAGAGAGCTTAGAAAGTGGGATGCCTGCCAAAGCCCACCTGGACTGGGAAGAAAATCATTTCAACTGCCTTGGCAACAGTCATTTTTCTTTCTTTCAATGTAAAAATCATTCAGAATCCAGGTGACATTCAAGATAACCCAAAGTCACACTAAACAATAAAAGCATATAGACAGTAGTCGGTCTTCCTCCCACCACAAATAAGTAATAAATCCTTCAATCACAAGCTTAATCTAGATTTTTCATATTTATCTTAAACTTAGGGAGTGTCTGTACCTTTCCCTTCACAAATAAGGATGACAACTGAGTAATGCATTTACTTTAGGATGATGTTTAGGGTTCAAATACCTGTGTGCCCCAAAGTATGGAAACAATCTTCAGTGAGTATTAAGATTCTTTTATAGTGCATGGGGTTTACAGCACAAGCTGTTTTTTGTCTTCAGATGTTTCTCCTGATACTTGTTCCGTTCATGCTTTGTGGATTGCAGTTACCACTCATAGTCAATATGAGCCCAAATTGATTTTACTCTGTCTGAGAATCTTAACTCCAGTACATTCTATAGTCTTTCTCCCTTTTTAGTAGTAGCCAATAACCAGAAGCTGGGATGAATTCTCCCTATGTACATTTGCTATCTATTTACAGAAATAATTTATACATTTTTCCTGTTTTAAAAGATACACAAATAGTATTACATTCTACTTATTCTTTTGTAATTTACTTAAAAATATATATCTATGTATTTACCACTTGTTTTATTTTTGTTGCACCATGTTCTTTTCAATAGGAATTGCTAGGTTGTAGAATAAGCAGTTTTTCAATTATAAAACATGTTGCTAAATGGCTCTACAAAGTGTTCTCATCACAGCGCTCTGGAAGAGTATTTATTTCTTCACATACTTGCTAAAAAATGTGGTGAGAATTTTTAATTCCTGCCAAAGTAATATTTAAGAAATGATGTCTCATTTTTTATTTGATTTTCAATTCTCAGATTTCTTGTGAAGACGTGTTGATAGTTATTGGTTTCCTCTTCTGAGAAGTTCCTGTTCATATTCTTTGACCATTTACAAAATTTGGTTTTCTGGTCTGTCTTATTCTTGTTTCAAGAATAATTATTTTTTTATTCTGGACAAAACCCGTTATTGGTTTTATGACTTAATAACTTCTCCAAATATATGTATTGACATTTTAGTTGGTTTAGAGTAGTTTACTTGTCTTGTGGCGATTAATATTGAGGTAAATAACTGTATCAATCCTCTTAATGATTTATGCATTTTACATCTTATTTTTAAAATTCTACCTACCATAATATGATAATATAATTCTACATTTCCTTCTGAAATCTTACTTTTAAGCTTTTATCTTTGACATCGTCATCTTTGTCTTCTGTTTTAAGCATTTTAAAGTTCTTTTGGCTATTTTTGTACCTTTTACATCTTCCACGTGCGGTCTAACATTGGCTTACCATTTTCTTTGAAAAAAAATATTAACTAGTAGTTCATTGGATGAATAAATTAATTTTGGAAGAATATTGTTGATAGACAAGAAGAGCTTGAATTCAGTGACCAGATAGATGCATTCACCAGAGCTGGGAGAAAGGTAGCTTATCTATAAAAATAGAAGTCAGCCAAGGAGGGCGGATCACAAGGTCAGGAGATGGAGACCATCCTGGCCAATATGGTGAAACCCCGTCTCTACTAAAAATACAAAAATTAGCTGGGCATGGTGGCGCGTGTCTGTAATCCCAGCTACTCAGGAGGCTGAGGAAGGAGGGAGTCTGAGGTTGCAGTGAGCCAAGATCGTGCCACTGCACTCCAGCCTGGCGAGAGAAGGAGACTCCGTCTAAAAAAAAAAGAATAGAAGTAATGGCTGCGCTAACAATAATCTTGATGGACATGTACTGTAGTCTCACCAGATGCTGTGCTCAGAGGAGACCTGTGCTTAGCTCAACTATCTATTGTCGCCATCTTGAAACTTTAACAAGGAGCCTACTTTTTCATTTTACACTGGGTTCCAATATCTTACAGCCAATCCTAGCAAGCAAAACATGGGCAAATAGAGTAGCTGGTATATATGAAAGTTTTCTTCTGTTGGCTTTTATATCTTTCAAAAAAAATGGGGAAGTAAAGGTCGTTTGTCTCCCTGTGCTGCATTCTAGGTTATTTTCCTAGGTCTCATATTCAATTCATTATTTCTTTCTGTGCCTTATCTGAAATTTGAGTGGATCAATACATTTATAATTATAATGACTATATTTTAATTTTAGAAGTCCTAATTAATTCCTTTTCAAAACTGACTTTTCTATAATTTTGGTGCTTTGGGCTTAATGATTTTAGTTTCTTGTTTTGTCTTTAATAACTCTATATACATTATTTTTCTACTCTTTCTAAATATGGTTTTTCTATTTTTTGAAGTTCTTAAGACTACTGGCTATGTCTGCCAATAATTACTTATGATGCTAATAATTTGGAAATGTACTCACCTTCACAGTGAAATTATTTGTGAAAATTCTGTCTTGGATTATGTATCTTTTCAGAGAGATTATGCATTTTTATATACTAGATATCCCAAATGACTGCTATTAGCCCACACGGGAACTTTTTGCTATCATTTCTACAGACAATGCATTTCATATAATTGTCATAATGTACTAAAACAAAACAACTTACTGCCAAAACTGAAAAAAAAGTAATAGAAAAAGTACAACTATAATGTCAAAGATGTGACTCACTTCTCTTGAAAGTAATACCATTGTGCAATGCAAAGTCTGCACAAAATTTTATAAAGTTGTGGTCTTACCTGTTTTTAAGTTTTTTAATGAAACCAGCTTCTAAGCTTATTATTCCCTCCTACTGGCATTTCTAATCCATTGGAATTGTGCAAATTTGACCATGAACTCACCTAAGAAACATACTCATTGCTGTAAATTATCAAAGGAAACTTGTTTTTTGGCTCTAACCACAGCAAATAGTCTTCTGATCTACTTCTGTAGGTGAATAGAGATTTCCCTAGACTTCCTTTTCAGTAATTGTGTAACCTTTTTGTAGAGTCTCAGTATTCTGCAGTTGTGTCAGTTCTAACGTCCTGTGTCATATAGACTCAAAATGTATTTCCTGTCCCCATGAGTATGTAAAACCAAACTTAATAGCCAGACATAGCTGCAAGACCAGCTCACTATTTCCATTTTATCCCTCATTTTGTTTTCTTCCCCTGACCCTGAGGATTTTACATTTTTTCGTATAAACATAACAATACATTTTATCAGAAAAGTTATATTTCTATTCAGCACTTCGAGGCATTTGTAGCATAAAAGTTTAGTATTAATTTATTCTACCATAATTAATTTATTGCTTCCATCACAAAAATTTTAATTACATTCCATTAACTCAGGAATTTAAATTTTCTCTTCGAAACAAGAGGCTACAACCACTAGGCAAAAGTTTTTGAATACTAGCTCACTGTTAAAATATTTATAATATTCTTCACGTCCTTACTCCAACACATTTCTTTTTACTCTCAATAGACGATTTTATTTTGTTTTGGGAGAAAAAGGAGACAGCTAGATAATGTGTTACCAAACTTCCTGTTCCTCACCAACAATCTTTTCTCTATCCATACCTTTTTGTCTCAGTTGTATGGGTCATTGTTGAGTTGAAGCAAACAGAATGTAAGTAGTTTAAGGGTAAACTACTTACCCTTAAAAGAATGTAAGTAGTTTAAGGGTAAATGTATTTATTACAGTGTTCTAAATGGATTATAAATCATTGAGAAGGCTTAAGAAAGAGACATATAAACATCTAATAGCAGAACTGTGCTGCCAGCTTATCAGCAGCTCTTCCCAGAATAAGGAACTTGTCTGTTCATTGATAAGTTTTCTTCATAGCTGTTGTCTCCAAACACACACACACACACACACACACACACACATGCACACACACACACGTGCTACTATTACACCTGCTGGATTCAGAACCATGCTGCCTCTTTTACAATACTGACCACCAATTAGAGAACCAGGCACTGTGCTTCTCTTGTCAGTCAATAATCTCAGTTGTAATTCCAAGTCTCCTGTGAGCTCATTTGATTATGGAACCTGAAACACATTTGGAATTCTAGCTGTGAGATAATCTGGAATTTGTTTTAAGCTTTCCTGTCTCTGCAACATATAAAGAAATACTAAAAGAAAGATGGGATACATATTGAATATCTTCCACTCACACTACTCTTGAAGTTCCTCTTTCCAAGGTTTTCATATTTATTAAGTCAAATGGACAATTTTCAATGACCATCTTGCCCTCCAAACTTTGACCTCTTCACATAACTTGAGATTAGTCACTGTTTCTTTCTAAAAATTTCACCTGATTGCCTGTCTCTGCCTCAGTCTTATTTCAAGTTCTTCTTTCTCTGCCTATCCATCAGTTGGGATTTTTCCCAAGTGTTTATATACTTCTTTCAGCTAATCTGAAGCCTACATCTAATTTATTTCTCTCAACTGTTGTTATCAAATAACCATACATGTATTGAATTACAAATATTGTTTTTCTTTCTAATACTTCCAAACATAGATGCTATTATATAATTACCTATTGCATATACACCTTGGATATTACAAAGACATATATAAAGCTGAACTACAACCCTAATTGTCTAAATCTATGATTTTTGTTGATATCCTAGTAGTTTTTCTTAATTTCTTATTTTCCCTTAGGTCCTGTGGGTTATAGCTCATGAATAGCTTTTCCATCTTTTCCATCTCTTTTATTCTCACAGCTACCACCTTGGTTCTTCATTTGTTATTCAGCAATCACTATAGTGGTCTCCCAAGCTGCAATCTTGGCTTCTAATCTAGCTTTCAAATTGATGTCAATATGATGCTTTAAAAACAAAATTCCAATCATGTCACTCTCTATGTAAAATTTGATGCATCAATTTACAAATATCTATCAAGCATTTACTATGTTCCAAGCATAATACAAAATAGGCATAGTTCTAGTCGCCTCAGAGTTTATCATCAAAAATACTGATTCAACTGGTCTACCTAGCATATGATACCAAGAATGAATTATTTACTTAACAATTCTCTCCCATATATGACAAAATTATTTTCAATAATGACCATGAAGTTAAATTATACATAATACTTGAGGCATCAGATATGCCAAACAAAATAACAAATATTCAGTAATTAATAAGTGAATTTTAATACAAGTGGAATTTCTGCAAAACAATTTAAGTTATATTAAATAACTGCCATTTTATTTATCTGTTATTTAGTTTTCCAGTAATCAATTAACAGTTATAAAAAAGAATGCATTTTAGTTTTAAATATGTATTTTTAAATTAGGTAATATTTTCATACATGGGATAAAATTTGCACTTACCAAAAATATTGCTCCTCCCAGTTCAGACTCTATTTCAGTGTTTAAAAATTTAAATGCATGCACGCACACAAACTCTGAGTGAGCAAATAGAATAACAAAATTCAAATAATGTAAGTTTTGTTTCCCCCTCTTAGAAACTTTTCTTTCATACTTTATTTTCAGTTTACTCTTTAAATGCAAGAATCGGCGGTTCTCCAGGGGTCGGAGACCAAATGGCCCAGAAGGGGAACTAGAATGATCCAAGATTGTTGTGAATTGGGTGTTCTGTATTATTAGGAGTTCTCAGAATTAACTTCCATGTAGAAAACATGGAAGTTTACTAAAGGATACCTAGCAAAGTTGAGCTATTTGAAGCTTACTATTCCTATTTGTTGATACATAACAAACCACTATTAGTGAGTGGTTTAAAACAATGACTATCTTTTATTTCGTTTGCAAACCTGCAATACCAGTAGGCTCAGTGAAAACAGTCTGTGTCTGTTCCAAGTGAAATCGACTGGGGAAACTAGGGAAACCAGGTGCTGGAATCTGAGAAGTCATTCACTCAGCAATCTACCAGTTGATTCTTGCTCTCATCTGAGACTTAAGCTGAGAATGAATCAAAGAGAAATAGCACTGGGTTGAGTTAAACAGGCAAAGAAGACTTTATTCAAGACTATTGTAGTAGGGATCAAGCCTATTGCAATACGGAGAGAGACTGAATTCAATTCCACTGAAACAAAAGGCAGGAGAGTCTTAAGCACTGGGGCGAACTAAGGGAACAGTAGTGGATAATGTTAGGGAGGAGGTTGGTTAACGTGATTAGCCATCTGTGTTTGCTAATTGGTATTTATCAAAGTTAGGCTCCTACCTAATGTAATCATTAAGAAAGATATTACTCCATCTCTCATAGAGACTGGGAGATGGGCTAATTTTTTTTTTTTTTTTTTTTGATGATTACATTTCAATGGTTTAGCTCTCAGGTCCTTGAGAAAGACTTCCCAGGACTGCAAAACTGGCAAGAGGCTGGGAACCAATGGATATTTCAAAGGGGCAAATAAGTGATTTACAATTGCAAGTTTTCTAAAGTAAATGCTCTAAGAACAAGAAGATCGGGGCTTACAGTTAGTAAGAAAACTGTATAATGCTTTGTCAAGATGAGGGTAACATAAGTGTTTTAAGTCTATCTTGGTCAAGTGCCATCAGGAACATCTACATGTGTCCTCTGCAAATGACTGCTTGGCTTCCTCGCAGTAAGTGTGGCTGGGGGTCAAAAACAAGCATTCCCTTTCAAGAAGGAGCTTCTATGACTTAACTTCAAAAGTCATATTGCGCATCTCTTCTGCTGCATTGTGTTTATTGAGACAGTTAACAAAAGTCTACCCAAGGAAGAGTAGAGAGGAAGAAGTTTACAGTTCTTGATAGGAGAGTGACAAAATTCTGGAAGGGCATATTATTACGTCTGTTTTTGGAAAATACAATCTGCCACCCTGGCACATATATTATTAAATATCAACAATAAGTGTAGAAATTGTTTGCAACTACACCAACACTTTTTTTTTAGGAGTATTGTCACTGACATAGTTTAGAATTGCTGATGCCTAATAAAGAAATGCCAACTAAGTTGATTTTTGTATTAGTCCATTTTCATACCACTATGAAGAAATACCCTAGGCTGGGTAATTTATACAGAAAAAGAGGTTTAATGGACTCACAATTCCACATGGCTGGGGAGACCTTACAATCATGATGAAAGGCAAAGGAGGAACAAAGGCATGCCTTACATGTTGGCAGGCAAGAGAGTGAGTGCAGGGGGACTGCCCTTTATAAAGCCATCAGATTTCCTGAGAGTTATTCACTATCAGGAGAACAGCATGGGAAAAACTCGCCCCCATGATTCAATTACCTCACACTGGGTCCCTCCCATGATACATGGGGATTATGGGAGCTACAATTCAAGATGAGATTTGGGTGGGGACACAGCTATACCATATCATTCTGCCCCAGCCCCTCCCAAATCTTATGTCCTCACATTTCAAAATCAATGATGCCTTCCCAGCAGTCCCCAAAAGTCTTAACTCATTTCAGTATTAACCCAAAAGTCCACGTCCAAAGTCTCATTTGAGACAAGGCAAGTCCTTTCTGGCTATGAGCCTGTAAAATCGAAGCAAGTTAGTTACTTCCTAAATACAATGGGGGTACAGGCATTGGGTAAATACACCCATTCTAAAGGGGAGAAATTGGCCAAAACAAAGGGGCTACAGGCCCCATGCAAGTCCAAAATCCAGCAGGGTAGTCATTAAACCTTAAAGTTTCCAAATGATCTCCTTTGACTCCATGTCTCACATCCAGGTCACACTGATACAAGAGATGGATTCCCACGGCTTTGAGCAGCACCACCCCTGTGGCTTTTCAGGGTACAGCCCTCCTCCTGGTTGCTTTCATAGGCTTGCTTTGAGTGTCTGTGGCTTTTGCAAGCTCATGGTGCAAGCTGTTGGTGGATCTACCATTCTGGAATCTGGAGGATGGTGGCCCTCTTCTCAGAGCTCTGTTAGGCAGTGCCTCAGTGGAGACTCCGTGTTACTGGGAGTAAGTGTAACACAGAGACTCTGCGTGGGTGACTCCAACCACACATTTGCCTTTTGCACTACCCTAGCAGAGGTTTTCCATGAGGGCTCCATACATGCAGCAAACCTCAGCCTGAACATCCGTGCATTTCCCTACATCTATTGAAATGTAGCCGGAGGTTCCCAAACCTTAATTATTGTCTTCTGTGTACCTACAGGGCCAACACTGCATGGGAAATGACAAGACTAGAGGATTGCACCATCTGAAACATGGCCTGAGCTGTATGTTAGCCTCTTTTAGCCACAGCTGGGATGCAAGGCACCAAGTCCTTAGACTGCTCAAAGCAGCAAGGCCCTGGGCCTCGCCTATGAAACCACTGTTTCCTCCTAAGCCTTGGTGCCTATGATAGGAGGGGCCACTGTGAAGACCTCTGACTTGCTCTGGAGACATTTTCCTCTTTGCCTTGATAATTAACATTTGGCTCCTTGTTACTTGTGCAAATTTCTGAAGCAGGTTTGAATTTTTCCCCTGAAAATGGGTTTTTCTTTTATATTGTATCATCTGGTTGCAAATTTTCAAAACTTTTATGCTCTGCTTCCCTTTTAAACATATGCTTTAATTTCAGATTATCTCTCTCAAGTTCAAAGTTCCCCAGATCTCTAAGGCAGGGACAAAATGCTGCCACTCTCTTTGCTAAAGCATAGCAAGAGTGACTTTTGCTCCAGTTCCCAATAACTTCCTCATCTCCATCTGAGACCACCTCAGCTGAACTTCAGACACTATCCTTTTCAAAATGGCCATGGGCAAGTGGGAATCTGTAGTTTTGTT
The DNA here is from genome assembly GCF_028885655.2 of Pongo abelii. Classification (NCBI taxonomy): domain Eukaryota; kingdom Metazoa; phylum Chordata; class Mammalia; order Primates; family Hominidae; genus Pongo; species Pongo abelii. The sequence continues at coordinate 90,497,181 of NC_071996.2, forward strand.
CACCACATGTTTTTGTGTTTACCAGTTTTGCTAGGTAAGCACGGCTTACATAGGACATTAATCTTATGATTTATGTAGAGAAATCAGTTACCATTCTATTTGGAGAAAGCTTTATGTTCTTCAAATAATTATCCAAGTATCTTTATATACGCTCTTCTATAGAGACAGTAAATCTGGAATGCTTAATCTTTCATCACTGTTGTAATTATTTAGTATTTTAGATTCTATATAATCAATCTGTTTAATGGAAATTTTAACTGAATAACTTCTTTTTTATTTGTTTTTTTACATCTCATAAAGGCACATAGAGCATGTATTACACAGAATGATTTTTTAACACTTCCTACATTCAATAGCTTGGGTTATACACTCAAATAACTTGCTTATTTGTGAAATTCCTGTGACACATACTGAATGAAACTTTGTTTTTTATTTGTTCTCCCCAGAATGTTTTCAACTGCCCTTCTGCATGACTAAACATTTTCCATCTGTGATTTGCTCAGTTTGTTTTTCATGTTGTTACTAGATTTCCCGTTTTATTTATTGTTTCTGAATCAGTGAACCAAGGTTACCCACTTTCCAAGGTAGGAGATCCTTGGGGTCTGAATCCGTATGCTCCTTTTAACATCTTCAGGTTATTAATGAAGACATTTGATAGATATTAGGTATAGTAACAATAACGCATAAAGAAACTACAGCACTTATGTCTACACATCAAGTAAAATATTAGTTAAAGACATAAGTCAATCCCTATATGTAACTTGAAATCTGTATTAAGGTTATCCAGAGAAACAGAGCCAATAGAATATATGTGTATATATCAGTATTTATCACTGACATTGTTTAGAATTGCCAGTGCCTAATAAAGAGCAACTAAGTATATATATATATGCATACATATATAAAATAACGAAGTATATCTATTTTATATACACACATACCAAGTATAACCAAGTATACATATATATTATGTATATAAAATAAAATTTATTATGTGAATTGGCTCATATGATTATATAGGCCAAGAAGTCCACAATATGCTACCTACAAACTGGAGAATCAGAAAAGTCAGTGTTGTAATTCAATCTGGGTCTGAAGGCCTGAGAACTGGGAGCTCACAGCATAATTCCCAGTCCAAGGCCAAAGGCCTGAGAACCAGAGGTAGTGGGGGCAGCTGGTATAAATCTCAGAGTTTGAAGGCCCAAGAATCAGGAACTCTAATATCTGAAGTCAGAAGAAGATGGATACCCTAGCTCAAGAAGAGAGAGAATTTGCCCTTACTGCCACTTTTTATACTATTTGGGCCCTCATCAGATTGTATAAGGCCCACCCACATTGGTGCAGGTGGAACTTCGTTATTCAGTCTACCGATTCCAATGCTAATCTCTTCCAGAAACACCCTCTCAGGCACACCAAGAAATAATGTTTTATCAGCTATCTGGAGGTTCTTTAACCTGGTTAAACAGACACATAAAATTAACTATCACCATACCAATAAATCAATTTGGTCATCAAAGAAGCAAAACTCAAAGGACTAGACATGCAAAAGTTTAACTGGGGAATCACCAATGAAGAATAAGTTAAAGAGAGCAGGGGGAGGTAAGAAAAGCATTCAGACCAGGAGGCAGATCTGACACCTGTGCAAGGAGAAAAAGTAGGGAAAATTGAGGAGCCAGAGCTTCAGATCGCAGCATATTTCTGACATTAGCCACTGGCTGCTGGGGAAATGTCTGAGGAAACGTTGCCTGTTCAAAGAACCTTGTACTAAGCAAGTATCTTGATTCTAGGGTTCTGGACCTACACTGTACTCACTGTCTGAGAGCAGTTTGTAATGCCTCATGGATGAAAAGGTACAGTAACTGGAGAGTTTCAATCAGTTTTACTCTCTTATTTTGCATATGAAAACATCATATGCAAAAGAGAGAGTATTGCCTAATTAAGATACATAGTAACTGCTTAAAAAACACTTTTGGAAGAAATGTGAAGTCTACAAAGATACTTAATATAGTGTTTTGAAGAATATATTTTAATTCAGTGGGAACTGGATTGTTTATATAATAAATGTTGTTCATGAGATTATTTAATCATCTGCTAGAAGAAAAGCAGGAATTTTACTTTATTTACTCATTTAAGAATAATTGTCAATCAAGTAAGTAACTAAATGAAAAGCAAAGTAGTAAATATATTGCAAGAATAATAGTAAAAATTTGAAGTGCTATAGATCTTCCTGAACAGAGAAAGTAATTCAGAATCTATAAAGTAAAAGATGGATATATATTTATGTATACTTGTTATTGTATGGCAAAGGATACCACAAAATAGCTTAAGACAAATAAATAACAGCTAAATATGTATATCATCATAAATTATAGTTATTACTGCTTATAAATATGTCCTGTAAATTAATTTAAAAGACAAATATCAAATTAGATAAATGACAATTGTCACAGACATCATTAGTCACCATCAAATATTCACCAAGTGTAGCTCACATATTTCCCAGTCTTACTTATAGTTAGATTGAGGCCATAGGACTAGTCATTGTTAGAAGAAGTGATAGTTATATTTTGGAGCTAAGGCTGCCATGAGCTGTGTCTCCTCTATAATTCTTTGCTTCTTGAAAGATTATTATTTTCATTCTCTTAATGATTAACTGGTTTTTATTTTCAGCAAGTGATGTTTTAAGGATACAGTCTTAGAAAATTTAAAATAAACAGAAAAAAGTATGCAGTTAATTATTTAATAATGCATTTTCCTTTGCTTTTGGCAAATCTAAATAATATTCCTTGAATTAATCTGAGTAGTCACTGGATGTCACTGTTGCTTTACCACATATGACTGTTTTATTTATAAAGACAATTATTTAAGGTATTTTCTAAATAAGCACTTTATTAAAAGAAGCAAATCCACATCATAAATATCTGTCAATAATGTTTACGTCAAAGCCACATAAGATATCAAGAATTTTAAAACCTTTCATTTTTAAATTTATATACCATATGTTTCTTCCTAGGCTTATAGACATGCTTCAAGGAGCATTCATTGAGAAAATTTTACAGTATTAAAAAAGTTATTTGAACAATGACTGCTTTTTCAAAATAGAGAAATAGGCTTTAGGTTACATATGGTGCATGAATAACATTTTACAAATTAAAAATTATTTTATAACACACAAAACATTTAAAATCATATGTGCATGTATACTCAAATATTAGAAATGTAAATATTTAATATAAAATTGGAATAAGTTTATTCTATAGATAACTTTCCACTTCAATATGATATATTTACTGAAAATTTTATGTTTAAAATATTTTCCCTTAGGAAAAAAAAAAGTTTGAAGGAAAGTAGTTTATCACAACTACCATATAACCACAAGAGAGTATAACTACCAGATGAAACTGTGTATACAGATCAGCTTATTTTGCAAAGTGCTTTATGTAAAAACTGTTCTTACACTTGTGCCTCCATGCTTTGAACAGGCCCCACCCACCACCCCATTGTCTGGCTAAACTCTTCTCACCTTAATATCCTTTCCTCAGGGACTGCTATACTGAAACTCATTAGTTACATCACCTTAGAACATTACTTTTTACCTTTTTTTGTTTTTTTTTTTCATTTACCACCCAGGTCATTACCACTTGAATGTCTACTTACACTACTGGGCTGTAAACTTCCTGAAGGTGGCACAGTATCTGCTTTATTGATTGCTTATATCCAATAGCACATAAAAATTATACATAAACATGTGTTAAATAGTAAAATTTTGTGAAGCAATAACCCCTTTAGCACTGTAAAAAAACAGTTACACTAAATGTGATTTGTAAACATAAAAATATTACTAAAATTTGGAAGGGAGGGATTGGGATAAAGCTCTAAACCTGAAATAAATTACATTTGTCAAATAAGCTTTCAACTATTCCCTGGATTGAAGAACATGTGAATACATATACGGAGACTTTCAAAACTCACATCTTTTCATACAGCATTTTCTACTGTGTACTACTTTGGATCATAGATCTACATTTGCCATCACTGAGAAAATAATGATAAAACATTGTTTACATATGCCAATGATCAATGTAAATAGGATTTTAATGCAAAATTTTATATTTTAAATATTCTATTTTCTTTTGCCTTTGAACATTTCCTGGATTTCAGGCAAAAGTTGTTCCAGGTTTATCTTGTATCTCAGCCCTAGAAACAGCCATTTTTTTCCACATTGCCACATTCCTTAAATTGGAATATGGTATTTAAAGTAAATGTATTGCTTCAATGTCCTCTCAATGTAAAGATCTAGGGACAATGCACTTTTTATACATACATGTACATATGCAACTATATTATTTGTGCATCTATCATTCTATCTATCTATATATCATCTTAAAAATCAGAGGATAGCACCAATATCTCTAATTCCAAATCAATGCCTCAGGGTTCATTTTACTTTTTTAGTAGACTGACAGTATTAAATTGTAACACAAAGAATAAAATAAATGTATGAAAATACATACTAACATAGACAAATGATAGAATAGATAGATCATGCTGGAGAAATGACAAAACTTTCTTACCAAAGAACAATATTCAAATAGTAAATGTAGACAGAATGAGAGAAATAGAAATTTACCATAGCAATATAAGTGTGTGAAACTTTAAAGAGAAACAGCATATCTGCAAGTGCTCAAAATATCTCCTTGAAAATATGTATTACTTACTTAGGTGATTTTTAACATATGTCCACAAATTATTTGATATCCCTCTCACAAGGAGAGGATACTTAATTCCCTTCCATGTGTGCTGGAGAAACCTGTCAGGCACCGCTTAACCAAGTGATGAAGGTTAATATCACTAGTAATAAGTCCTGTTGACATCATTCATATACCCCTTGATATGTGGTGAGAAAGCCACTTTACCTTCCTGGTATTTTTCGTAAAATCCATAACTCAAGTCTAATCAAGAGGAAACACCAGACAAAGTCAAATGAAGGAATGATGTACAAAATACCTTACCAGTACTCTTCAAGTGAGTCAAAGTCATGAAAGAAAAGAGGACTGAAAAACTATCATGGTTTTGAGGAGACTAAAGAGCATTGTTACTAAATGCCATCTGGTATACTGGATTGGACTATGGAATAGAAAAAGGACATTAGTGGAAAAACTAGTAAAATTTAAATAAAGTCTATAGTTAAATAGCATTATGGTTATTGAGGTTAATTTATTAGTTTTGTTAAAGATATCATCATTATGTAAATATTAACATTAGGGAAAACTGAGTGAAGAGTATGTGAAAACATTCTGTTCTGTATCTGAATCTCCACTGGAAATATTTCAATTTCAAAATATTTGTAAGCAAGATAAGATTATTCCTGTTACATATCTATTCCTAAATCTGATATGAACAGCACATCTAGTATGTTATATTAGTTACATAACATAATATTACTGAGTCTTGCAAATATGTATACAAGCTATATTGTTAGGCACCTAACTAGATTTATATAATAAAAAAAAGGAAGCACTAAACATGGAAAGGCACAACCGGTACCAGCCGCTGCAAAATCATGCCAAAATGTAAAGACCATCGAGACTAGGAAGAAACTGCATCAACTAACGGGCAAAATAACCAGCTAACATCATAACGACAGGATCACATTCACACATAACAATATTAACTTTAAATGTAAATGGACTAAATGCTCCAATTAGAAGACACACACTGGCGAATTGGATAAAGAGTCAAGACCCATCAGTGTGCTTTATTCAGGAAACCCATCTCACGTGCAGAGACACACATAGGCTCAAAATAAAAGGATTGAGGAAGATCTACCAAGCAAATGGAAGACCAAAAAAGGCAGGGGTTGCAATCCTAGTCTCTGATAAAACAGATTTTAAACCAACAAAGATCAAAAGAGACAAGGCCATTACATAATGGTAAAGGGATCAATTCAACAAGAAGAGCTAACTATCCTAAATATATATGCACCCAACACAGGAGCACCCAGATTCATAAAGCAAGTCCTGAGTGACCTACAAAGAGACTTAGACTCTCACACAATAATAATGGGAGACTTTAACACCGCACTGTCAACATTAGACAGATTAATGAGACAGAAAGTTAACAGGGATACCCAGGAATTGAACTCAGCTCTGCACCAAGCAGACCTAATAGACATCTACAGAACTCTCCACCCCAAATCAACAGAATATACATTTTTTTCAGCACCACACCACACATATTCCAAAATTGACCACATAGTTGGAAGTAAAGCTCTCCTCAGCAAATGTAAAAGAAGAGAAATTATAACAAACTGTCTCTCAGGCCACAGTGCAATCAAACTAGAACTCAGGATTAAGAAACTCACTCAAAACCGCTCAACTACATGGAAACTGAACAACCTGTGCCTGAATGACTACTGGGTACATAACAAAATGAAGGCAGAGATAAAGATGTTCTTTGAAACCAACGAGAACAAAGACACAACATACCAGAATCTCTGGGATGCATTCAAAGCAGTATGTAGAGGGAAATTTATAGCACTAAATGCCCACAAGAGAAAGCAGGAAAGATCCAAAATTGACACCCTAACATCACAATTAAAAGAACTAGAAAAGCAAGAGCAAACACGTTCAAAAGCTAGCAGAAGGCAAGAAATAACTAAAATCAGAGCAGAACTGAAGGAAATAGAGACACAAAAAACCCTTCAAAAAATTAATGAATCCAGGAGCTGGTTTTTTGAAAGGATCAACAAAATTGATAGACCACTAGCAAGACTAATAAAGAAAAAAGAGAGAAGAATCAAGTAGACGCAATAAAAAATGATAAAGGGGATATCACCACCGATCCCACAGAAATACAAACTATCATCAGAGAATACTACAAACACCTCTAAGCAAATAAACTAGAAAATCTAGAAGAAATGGATAAATTCCTCGACACATACACTCTCCCAAGACTAAACCAGGAAGAAGTTGAATCTCTGAATAGACCAATAACAGGATCTGAAATTGTGGCAATAATCAATAGCTTACCAACCAAAAAGAGTCCAGGACCAGATGGATTCACAGCCGAATTCTACCAGAGGTACAAGGAGGAGCTGGTACCATTCCTTCTGAAACTATTCCAATCAATAGAAAAAGAGGGAATCCTCCCTAACTCATTTTATGAGGCCAGCATCATCCTGATACCAAAGCCTGGCAGAGACACAACAAAAAAAGAGAATTTTAGACCAATATCCTTGATGAACATTGATGTAAAAATCCTCAATAAAATACAGGCAAACTGAATCCAGCAGCACATCAAAAAGCTTATCCACCATGATCAAGTGGGCTTCATCCCTGGGATGCAAGGCTGGTTCAATATACACAAATCAATAAATGTAATCCAGCATATAAACAGAATCAAAGACGAAAACCACATGATTATCTCAATAGATGCAGAAAAGGCCTTTGATAAAATTCAACAACCCTTCATGCTAAAAACTCTCAATAAATTAGGTATTGATGAGACGTATCTCAAAATAATAAGAGCTATCAATAACAAACCCACAGCCAATGTCATACTGAATAGGCAAAAACTGGAAGCATTCCCTTTGAAAACTGGCACAAGACAGAGATGCCCTCTCTCACCACTCCTATTCAACGTAGTGTTGCAAGTTCTGGCCAGGGCAATTAGGCAGGAGAAGGAAATAAAGGATATTCAATTAGGAAAAGAGGATGTCAAATTGTCCGTGTTTGCAGACGACATGATTGTATATCTAGAAAACCCCATTGTCTCAGCCCAAAATCTCTTTAAGCTGATAAGCAACTTCAGCAAAGTCTCAGGATACAAAATCAATGTACAAAAATAACAAGCATTCTTATACACCAATAACAGACAGAGAGCCTAATCATGAGTGAACTCCCATTCACAATTGCTCCAAAGAGAATAAAATACTTAGGAATCCAACTTACAAGGGACGTGAAGAACCTGTTCAAGGAGAACTACAAACCACTGCTCAATGAAATAAAAGAGGATACAAACAAATGGAAGAACATTCCATGCTCATGGATAGGAAGAATCAATATCGTGAAAATGGCCATAGTACCCAAGGTAATTTATAGATTCAATGCCATCCCTATCAAGCTACCAATGACTTTCTTCACAGAATTGGAAAAAACTACTTTAAAGTTCATATGGAATCAAAACAGAGTCCGCATCGCCAAGTCAATCCTAAGCTAAAAGAACAAAGCTGGAGGCATCACGCTACCTGACTTCGAACTATACTACAAGGCTACAGTAACCAAAACAGCATGGTACTGGTACCAAAACAGAGACATAGACTGATGGAACAGAACAGAGTCCTCAGAAATAACGCCACATATCTACAACTATCTGATCTTTGACAAACCTGAGAAAAACAAGCAGTGGGGAAAGCATTCCCTATTTAATAAATGGTGCTGGGAAAACTGGCTAGCCATATGCAGAAAGCTGAAACTGGATCCCTTCCTTACAGCTTATACAAAAATTAATTCAAGATGGATTAAAGACTTAAATGTTAGACCTAAAACCATAAAAACCCTAGAAGAAAACCTAGGCATTACCATTTAGGACATAGGCATGGGCAAGGACTTCATGTCTAAAACACCAAAAGCAATGGCAACAAAAGCCAAAACTGACAAATGGGATCTAAGTAAACTAAAGAGCTTCTGCACAGCAAAAGAAACTACCATCAGAGTGAACAGGCAACCTACAAAATGGGAGAAAATTTTCGCAACCTACTCATCTGACATAGGGCTAATATCCAGAATCTACAATGAACAACAAATTTACAAGAAAAAATCAAACAACCCCATCAAAAAGTGGGCAAAGGATATGAACAGACACTTCTCAAAAGAAGACATTTATGCAGCCAAAAGACACATGAAAAAATGCTCATCATCACTGGCCATCAGAGAAATGTAAATCAAAACCACAATGAGATATCATCTCACACCAGTTAGAATGGCAGTCATTAAAAAGTCAGGAAACAACAGGTGCTGGAGAGGATGTGGAGAAATAGGAACACTTTTACACTGTTGGTGGGACTGTAAACTAGTTCAACCATTGTGGAAGTCAGTGTGGCGATTCCTCAGGGATCTAGAACTAGAAATACCATTTGACCCAGCCATCCCATTACTGGGTATATACCCAAAGGACTATAAATCTTGCTGCTGTAAAGACACATGCACACGTATGTTTATTGCGGCACTATTCACAATAGCAAAGACTTGGAACCAACCCAAATGTCCAACAATGATAGACTGGATTAAGAAAATGTGGCACATATACACCATAGAATACTATGCAGCCATAAAAAATGATGAGTTCATGTCCTTTGTAGGGACATGGATGAAACTGGAAATCATCATTCTCATTAAACTATCGCAAGGACAAAAAACCAAACACCACATGTTCTCACTCATAGATGGGAATTGAACAATGAGAACACATGGACACAGGAAGGGGAACATCACACTCTGGGGACTGTTGTGGAGTGGGGGGAGGGGGGAGGGATAGCATTAGGAGATATATCTAATGCTAAATGACGAGTTAATGGGTGCAGCACACCAGCATGGCACATGTATACATATGTAACTAACCTGCACATTGTGCACATGTACCCTAAAACTTAAAGTATAATAAGAATTAAAAAAAAATGAATCCTCTTACTTTCTTTATGCTAGGGTCTATCGGTTTTATGTTTTTTAGGCACAAAAGCAGAAATAGTTGCAGTACAGGCTATAGGTTCCTCAGAATACAGATTAATGCAGAGTTACACAGAACTTTCCAAAGGATACAAAATTCCTTTTAGATGTTCCTGTTTTCATGAAGGAATTGGAATTCAAGTTTGGATCTCTGTACTGCATAGAAATGCAACAAGACCAAAACATCCTGGAATTTCCAGAACAACATTATTACAGAACGTTTATGGGCACCTAAAATTGACATAATAACAGGAACACAGAGTCGAAATGAAGAAGGTAAGTGAATACTTCAAAAGAAAATCACCAGGATTCAAAACACTCTCATAATATAAATGTTTTCTTATCTATGATCCTTTATTCTTTAATAAATATTCCATACAACAAGTAATTAAAAATAATTACTATAATTAGTAGTAGCTAGAGCTAATGGCCTTGGTCTGTGGTGTGCAATATGGACACATGTACAGACACATGAAACATTGTCCTCTCTGTACACTGAAGTACCTATTAGTGGCAATCATTGTTGGTCCTTGGAGTATGATTTTGCAAGAGTCTTCTAAAATACAGACTGAAAAAATTGATATACTGTAAGTCATAGTTATAAAACATATAAGAAAATATGTATTTATGCACAATTAGATGTTTTGTCCCACTGAATACTTATGCTGGCAAACACCTGTATCTTAAACTAACAAAACAAAAACTATCACCTCACAGTTCTTTATCTACAAGAGACTGCAATAAAATTCACAGTACATGCCAGAGTTTATATGACAGAGTTATATAGAAAATTTGAGCTCATTTTAAAGACTAAATATTTTGAAATGGACAAAAAGGAAAATCAAAATTATATGAATTATTGTGTTGTTAACCTCAGTAATGTAGATGGGTCTTAAATCTGAAGAGATTCTGGAAGAACAGGTGTGCTTAACTTATGCAGCAAAGTGGGATATGCGGTCATCCCTCCTAAGATTCATTCTCTGCTAATTTTATAATAATGACGTTTTAAAACCAGAGTCATGTCTTTCCAAACAAAGATTACTTTTTCCAGCTTCCCTTAAAGTTACATGCAGCCATGTGTTTAATTCTGCTGTCTGGAATATCACTGGTGGTAAACTATTTTATATCAGATAGACAAGGGCATGAACTAAGAATGGCAGAGTGTGGAAGGAGCTTCATATCATGAAACGATATCATAACTAACATTCCTGATTTTTTATGGAATACAGTCACTATAACAGCCAAGTTTTTTAACAAGAGATAAACTTATATGTCTTTTTAAACTACTGTTATTATATGTCTGCCATCTGCAACTTAACTTATCCTCACATAAAAACACAAAATATAATAATATGCCTAACAGAACATATATAGCAAAGAATAAAAATGTATAGTAAAAATATTTTTTCAGACTATTCGAAATAGTAAGATGTATTGCTTTAGATAATTATTAATTTCTTTAGAGTAACAACCTAGGAAATAAGTGGAAAGCATATATCTGGGAATCCAAGCAATTAAATTAATCAATAAGATATGAAGTAATGTATTAGTTTTAGGAAAATTATGGTGACCAAAGAGTAACTGAATCAACCAATCTATATCTGTCTATCTATCTATCTACCTGAGACAAAAATGTTTTTACTAGAAAATTTGCATACTCAGCCAACATTGAATAGAATAAATTCAATAAAATTAATATGATCAAACATGTATGTCCATGTAGCTGATACAGGTTGTGTATCACTTATTCAAAAATGCTTGGGACCAGAAGAAACCGTTCAGATCTTGGATTTGTTTGTATTTTGTAATATTTACATCTACATAATAAGCTATCTTGAAGATAGAACCCAAGTCTAAACATGAAATACATTTATGTTTCATATACACCTTATACACATGGCCTGAAAGTAATTTTATAACACTATTTAAATAATTTTGTGCATGAAACAAATTTTTAACTGCATTTCTATTGTAACCCATCACATGAGATCAGGTGTGAAATTTTTTACTTCTGATGTAATGTTAGCACTCAAAACGTTTTAGATTCTTTTTAGCATTTCGAATTTTCGGTTTTCAGATTAGGGATCCTCATCCTGTATAATTAATTACTACCCTAATTAATGCTTGATTATATATTATAAAGCAGGAAATCAATGCAAAACATGTATAGCATTATAATGTATCTTAAAATGCAGCTTATGTTTTTCTTGAAGATTTATTTTCTTATATTTTGATAAGACCAATGCTAAATTTCTTTGAAGACTACTTTTGCTATGCAATCTATTATGTTCCAAAAGCCAGTCATTGTTTAGCCTCTCTACCCTCAAAATCAATCCCCATGCCTTATGTTTTATATAATCTTGTAATTTATAAAATGTTTTTGTATCCATACATGATCCTGATTGGTTGACAAGCAAGTTTCAAGCTTTGGCATGCATTTTATGTGTTTCTTCATACAAACAACCTAAACACGTTGGATTAAATCGGTGTCAACAAGTTTTTCTTTAAAGAGCCATATAATTATCTGCGGACCACATGAAGTTCTTGTTGAATATTATTGCTATTATTATTATTATTATCATCATCATTTCTTAGAAATATAAAACATTTAACTTTTCAGCTCAAAGTCCCATACATAAATAGTTTGCAAGTTGGATTTGGCATGTGGTTTGCAGTTTCCCAGTCCTGGTTTAAAATGACAGCATTTTATTTCCTTATAATTCTGTGGATTGGAAATTTGGGCTGGATTTAGCTAGGCTATTATTTTGCTGGTCTCACCTGAGATCACTGTTATGGCTGTGGTCAACTGACAGCTCAACAGTTACTGTATGGTCTCAGACAGCCTGATTCACATGTCGGGGGTTGGTGCTGGTTGTACAATGTGCTTCTTTCTCTATGTGGTCTCTCTCATCCTCAGGAGGCTGGCCCCAACTTCTTCACATAGTTTTCTCAGGGCCCTAAGAGGGAAATACAGGGAGCTGCAAGTAACAAGACTAACCTTGATTCAAAGGGTGGAGAAATGAACACCGCCTACTGATAGGAGAGTTCAAAGCCACATTATAAAGAAGTATGTATACATAGACAGGAGTTATTATAGTAGTTATCTTTATAAGCAACATTTCAATTTTTAAAGATCTTGAAACTTTATGATTTTTTTGTTTAGTAATAGTACATTTTCCTGGAAGGGAGTCATATGACAAACTAAACATAAAATCCCAATTTACTAATTTTCATAGGATTTATGACTGCTATAAATAGCTTTATAAATTCTATAAAGTCCAGAATGCTTGTGCCAGCCAAAATAATATTTTTTTCTCCATAGCCAATCAAAACAAAAGACTTTTTTTCTTAATTTTTAAGAAGGAAATAGGATTGTGTTTGAAGTGGGAGACATGAGGTATGAGTAGGGGTAGTTAAATTTTTTAGTGGTTACTATCTTTGGGACAGATGCTGTGAATTGGATCTCTCAGCATACCTGACAGCTTCCCATTAGCCTGTCTTCCCTTGCTGCAGAAGAATAAAACACCGTCACAGAATTTCCAGACTCCCCTGAAGCTAATGTCACCTCCTAACTACTACTACCAGTGCTAGAATAAATTGGGAATCACACAGGATGAGATTAGCTAATCATTTAAGCGCTATGATGATGGTGCTTCCAAACATACCTCGAAAAACCTCTGGCACCCAACCTGACCTATAAATTCAATATAATTAAAATGAACATTCCTGGAGAAGTTTTGTAGAATTTGTCCACTTGATTTAAAATTTTTCATTTCAGAGTTAATGCCCACAGGTAGATAAGAGCTTTGAATCAAAAAAAGATACTTTATTTATTTATTTATTTATTTATTTTTTGAGACAGAATCTTGCTCAGTCGCCTAGGCTGGAGTGCAGTGGTGCGATCTCAGCTCACTGCAACCTCCACCTCCCGGGTTTACGCCATTCTCCTGCCTCAGCCTCCCGAGTAGCTGGGACTACAGGCGCCCACCACCACGCCCAGCTAATTTTTTTGTATTCTTAGTAGAAACGGGGTTTCACCATGTTAGCCAGGATGGTCTCGATCTCCTGACCTCGTGATCCACCCACCTCGGCCTCCCAAAGTGCTGGGATTATAGGCGTGAGCCACCGTGCCCATCCACTTTCTTTATCAGATATTAAGACATACTGCAAGGATATAATAAGAATAATGTCATGATATTTGCATGTGACCAGAAAACAAGAACAATGTAACAAAATAGTCTATAAAATTGCCTATGAATATAGGGAAATTATATGTGATTGGTATGCCTTAATAAATTTGTAAGGAAGGAATGGTTTGTCTTAAAAGGTGAGGATTGAGAAACTCGCTTCCATCTACAGAAAAATAAAGCTTTTCTGTACCTCACAACAGTATAACAGTGAACATTAAATGGACCCAAGACGTCAATGTGAAAGGTTAAACATACTTTCAATAGAAAAAAAAGACACTACCATAATGCGAGGAAGTATTGTTACTTAAGTCTCCAAGAATGAAATAGGTTTACTCGTATTTCTCTTTGGTGAAGGGCACAATAGAGAATTCAAGAGGTGAATTACGGACTGGGAGAGGATGATAGAAACAAAGAGACTAGAAATTAAAATATACAGGAAAATCTTGTACATTAATAAGAAAAAGACAGTAAATTAGAAGGAAAATGTGCAAAAGATATAAATACTTATCAGAAATATTTTCTGATGGCTAATCTGTTAATGAGAAGATGTTTAACTTCACTAATAATCAAATAATTAAATGTAATTAAAACATCAGCATTATAGGGCGACTATTCATTTAGGTTTGCTTAGTTTAATCTCAGCTTATGATTGCAATCTCTTTGCAGTTATTATCTCTTAACTATCAGAAGTGATCCTGCTTTGGATAGATAAAATATATATTTTCTTAATAGCTGTCATGTTCTATGCATCAGAAATGAAAAAATAGCAAGTGAATTAACACCAAGAGTTAGTGTAAATATAGAGAATTGAAAGCAAGGTTATCTTGCTGATATAAGTGTAAACTAGAAAAGCCATTATGAAGGGCAAACTACCAATTCTTAGTAGATTTGTGCCTGCGTGTTTCCTATGACACTGAAATCCTGCAAGAGCATATGGCCAAGGGACACTCTCATTATCTGTTATTCCATGGCTGTTTGTGGTAGCAGGGAACTGAGGGCACCTAAGGTGTCTTTAAATAGGAAAATGGAAATATGGATTGTAGTGGAATACTGTGCAGAAGTTAGGACAAAGAACTAGATACAAAAAGGATCTTAAAATTTAGTGTTGAATTTAAAATTTGAAAAAACATGTATAGGTGAATATCATTTGTCCAAATTAAAATCACATGCATCAAGTGACACTATTTTTTTAATGAAAGTACATGCATATTAAAATCTATACTAAACACATCAGTGTGGTTAGCGAGGAGAAGTGAGTACACAGGGAAAAACTAACGATGAGGGGAAAACAATTAAATGTGAGTGAAAGAGCCTTGTATAGATGATATTACTGTCACAAGAGATGAAGGGTACACTTACTTCTGCCCCTTACATGATGGTAACTTATGTATAGATAGTGTATATACGTATACATGTGACATTCACATATATATATGTATGGTTTATAATGTTAAATATTTTACTATGCAAGAAATTAATTATTATAAGTTTATTTCTTTATTTCATGAATTACTTAGCAATTAGCTTTTTTTTTTTTTACTTTTCTTGAGCTTTTACCTCTCAGTAGTAAGACTACATAGTCATTTATTTATTTATTTATTTATTTATTTTTCCATCAATTATTGAAACTATTTCTTTAATCTCTAATTCTTCATAAGATGCCCAGGAATAGACAAAGTTATTTTAAATATTTTTTTGAAACTCAATTTAAATTTTAAGAAAAACATAGTAGTATTGATATTTACTGTGAAATCAATTAATTACAGCAGACTAACATTGATCAGTTATAAGAATAAAACACTTTGAATTTATTTTTTGACAATGTAAATCAATTGCTGAAACACCAGCAATGAGCCTTACAGATTGATTCTTCTATATTTTAATTGGCTTGGCTGTGTTTGCATTTGGATTTTGTGAAAATAGGATATAATAAGGACAAGCACAGTTCAACAAGTAAAAGTATAAATGAGTTATTGACATCAGATTTCTCTAACTCAAAATTCTCGCAAAACATACAGAGTATGGTTGATACTATTCTAGCAATAAAACAAATATGTTCATACAAATGAAATATGTTCATTAAGGGGTTGTCTTGCTAATTTTTCTAACATTTACTGATCACCCAGCCTTGACTCTTCTAATTGCTTTATATTTATCACCCTTATTTAATCATCATAGTAGCTCAATGAATTAATGATTAGTATGAGTTCGATTGAGGACAAAGGCGATCCTTCCATGTAATCTAAGTGGAGATTTAATACAGAAAGTGGGTGGTTATAGACCTATGGAAAGGGCTGAAGAATCCGTCATTAAGTTGGGTCCCAAAGAATCACTTTTGGTAAAACAACGGATAGCCAGCTAGAATCACACTCCCTTAGTCACAATCTTGCAGCAAGGTAATAATCAGAAGAATTGATGGCTCTAGGGATCCACTGCCATGGCTGGAGACTAGGAATCAGAAAGCTGCTGACCAGCGGTTGACTTCTACGTAATCTACTGAAAGAAAACAGGCACCTTAAGCTTAGCCTATCTTCTCTAGTGATTTACTTCCTAAGTCTCAGTCACCAAAAAATGCATCTCTTTAGAATTATTTAAATGACATCCAAAGACATAGTTGCAGGGAATCTGGGAAATGTACTTTGTTACTTTCCTGCCTATGTACATTAAACAGAGGTTGGAAAGCATGTTAAGTACGCCAGTGCTGAGCAACAGGCTTAGAGAAGTTGTCAGTTGTCAAAACCACATATTGAGTTAATGTCTTGCAATTAAAACACATGTTTCTCTTATAGTAATTGTCACAGAAATATTTTCAATTGTGGAAAACTTTAATAAAAAGCACCAGTTTTCTAAGAGAGGCAAGACATTTTAAGATAAATAACAAAAACTATATTGATGACAAAAATGTGTTTATGTGTAAATGATTGACTAATATAAAGTTGGTTATTCATATAACCTCCTACTTTTAAAACTAGACAGCATCTGGAACATCCCAAGTTCTTAAAATGCTGCAATAAATAGCAGTATTTGTATATAAAAATATGTGACTTCTTAGCTTAAAACATCTATAAAACTAGATTTTAGAATATAATTTTGATTAATTTTGCATTTGCTAAAATTTTGACTAAAAACTAAGGCATTGATTGTTATTAACCCATCAAACTGATGTTTGTCGATTTCTGTTCGACTTCTGAAGTAGTCAATGTTATTTATTATCCTATATTTCTTTTTAGAAATTTAGAATATAAACATGGCGTAAAGTTGTACTTTTATTTTAAAGATGAGCTCAATTTGTTACATCAAATAGTGGCTAAAATTAAATGTTACATGTCTACATCTACACCCACATTCATATCTATGGCCATATCCATTTATCTTTCTATTTGTCTATCACTGTTCACACAAATACCTTCAATTCATAACATACATTGCTTTTGTCAATGCCATAATAATTTTTTTACTCTCTATTTAGTAATTGTGAGATCTACATGGAACACAGTTTAAAACATGAGCTATTATAGGATTTAATTATTTTTTAGGGAGTTCTGTTGAATGTTTTTTAAAAATAAACACTTGTGTAATAAAAGTTACTTTAAAACTCCTTGGTACAAGAGCAGTAAGTCTGTAGCTTTTTCAGAGATTTATTAGAGAAAACAGTTGGTTTAAGCTAAAAACAGTTGGTTTAAGTTGGTTGCGCTAGTTTCAAGAGTGCAAGCACCAACATAAGGGAAAATAAATATTATTTGATTTCTAAAATATGAGACATTACATTGATAGATAAAATTACATTATAAAACTTGTTTCGTATTTTGTGTATCCAGAAAGACAAAAATTGAAATGCAGTGGAATATGAATAAGGTCAGGAATTCTTAAAGCAATGTCAGGTTTTGTTATTAGAGGCAAACTAATTCTTATCATCTAGCAGAGTAAAAGTAAGTTGTTTGAGTTTCTATAAACTAGCTATGCTATTTATGAATAATTTACAGCATACCTATATATTTGTAAATTTTGTTTTTTTAAGAAAACATATTCTTCATAATGGAGCTATCAATTCCATCTCCAACTCAAATTGGAACACAAAATCTTAAAACACAAAATCTTAAGAGTAAAACACTGTATGGTCAGGACCAACCAGTTCTGATGATAAATCTATTAACCTGTCTCCTATTTACATGTACTTCTTCTGTCACAATATCTAAGACTTTTAAAAATTAAGACCTTATGAAAACAAACTTAAAAATGAAGAAGACGTGTTAATAATCACAACACTCTCAATAGCATTTAACTGTACATTAATACTGTATGAGCTAATGTAATAATCTATACTTATGTATAGTTCTCTCCACATTAAGAAACTAAAATACCCTTAGTCAGGTGTGAATACTAGAACAATCTTACACCACCGCCAGCGGTTGTTCTTTGTTTCTGAAATTAATAAAATGCTTCTGATTTCTTTTTGTTTGTTCTGTGTTGTTCTTTGTACATGCTGATTTGTGTGGTAATGTCTTTTTCTCGTATGGGAACCATTATTTTCAGCAGAAAAGTCCTTATAATCTATTACATCTCATTGTTTATTTTTAGAAAAATGTTTGTTAATTCTATTGTTCCAAGTTCTTGCACATACATATTCCCTTGACCAAAACTATATGTCTCATTAATTCTATTTAACATTGGTTTCTATATTTTTAGATTTTTATGGTCAAGTTACATTTTTTTAAAAAATTAGATGCTTTATAGAGAATATAAGCTTTTGATTTTTCTGAAATGAATGGAATGACTATTTTTAAAAATGAAAGAAGGAATATTTCAACAAACAAAAGGAAGGAAAAGCACAATCTGAGAATTAAAAAGTGATTATCTAAAAGGAATAATTGCAGCTTAATGAAAAACTATAGTATCATTAGTTTTCTTATTTTGATTTGAAATATTATTTAAAAATCACAAACACCCAACTGACATATTAGAATCACTGATCTGTAACATTATTTAAGATCATTAATTTGTCTCATTGCCTCATTATACCCCCAACTTGACATAACCCAAAACCGACAAATCTGTGGACATGGGCTCATTGCTATACTTCCTTTATCACAAAAGTGCCCTCCTGGAACTATTAGTTCAGGGGTGCCACTTATTAACATTTGACTCATAAATATAATGTATATTTGTGCTGAGTGATATGAGGGAAAGACAGTTAGCAAGATTTAAAAGAACCTATTAAAGCCTATTAAAGAATCTTAAGTATTATGGAAACTGTTTCATAACAACCAAATTGTTGGATAATTTGTTCTAAAAATTTTTATTTGTCTGTACCGTAATGGTACAAGACTGTAATGAAATAGGTCCCATCACACCTTCCTCTTGCTTGTCAAGTTATATAAAATTTTCAAATGCCTATACATTCTATGGTAAATAAGTTTAGTAGAACATTTGGATTTCCTAATAAACTCTGGCCCCAATATAGAATATTAAGACACATTTGTCATGAATTAGCTTTTTAATTTTTTTATTAAGGAGAGATAAATTTTACATTATTTATGCAATACCATGCAAGGGAAAGAGGTATTCTATGGAAGATTTAGTTATGAAATGAGCAATTTCTTGAATACTAAATATAGAACAAAATTGTGCTTATCTTCAAAAATAGGTCATTCATATGAATAGTGGGTTTTGGCTTTAAAACTCAGAAAGCTGTAGAATAAAAATTAATATAGATTTTCAGTTTCAAAATCTCAAATGCCCTATGATATAATAGTTAACTAGTGAATATGACACTGTGTTGCAAATAAGAGATGTAAGGATACATGATTTAAAATATATCAAAACAGGGTTTGTTTATGTGCCCTTGGAAAATAGCAATCTCATCTTCCCAATTGGCTTTACCTCCTTCAGAGTCCAGGCTAACTCTTATTCTTTTGATTTTCTCATCAAAAGCAATGAAGATCTGAAAATATACTCAATATCCTCTGCTAGGATTCTTCACAGTTGGTATTAAAAGCTTAAGGGAGAGAATATGAGTTTTTGAGTTTGACAGATCTGGGTTTTAATCTTGCCTTAACAACTCTGGGACCTCTGTCAAGTTACATAAACTCACTAAGACTGAGATTTCTGTCTGTAAAGTGAAAACACAGTATCAGGTTTGATGTCTAGCTTTAACATTCACCAGCTGTGTGACTTTGGTAAAACCATCTCAACACTGTGTGGCTCATTTCTTCTCTGTAAAATGGTGAGAATGATAGTACTTCCTTCCCTAGGCATTTTACCCAAGTGGCTAATAAAGGAAACCTCCAAGGTCCTAGATCTAATTGTATGTTTTAAATTTTATATTTGTTTTTAATAAAAAAAAAAAAAACTCCCAATTGAAAGCTCCCAGGAAATCTGTATCATCTTCTGCCTACTTCTTTGGGAAGTTTTAATATTATTATGTTTCATAATGACTACTGTCTTTCAGGATTAGGTGGGTGACATTATGTATTGTGTCTAAATCAAAGTAGCTGCTTAATTAAAGATAGCTTTAATAATAATGTTAGCATTTATTATTATTCATAGTCTATAAAGACAAAGTCATCTCATCAACCCTGATTGTATAGTGTTTCTATGTGCAATTGATAATTCTTAAATTATTTACTCAAAGAAGGTTTCTATACCAGTTAATTCTCATTTGCAAAAGTATCTTTTTAACATACAGATATATATTTTGTTGGTTAATAAAAATAAAAATAGTAGTCTTTACTGTCATTATAGCATTATACTAGCACTTATTGAGTGCTTACTCAATGCCAAGCATTGAATAATTGCTGCCTGTAGTAATAGTAGAAAATAAAGTAACAGGCCGGGTACGGTGGCTCACACCTGTAATCCCAGCACTTTGGGAAGCTGAGGTGGGCAGCTCATGAGGTCAAGAGATCGAGATCATCCTGGCTAACACGGTTAAACCCCATCTCTACTAAAAACACAAAAATTAGCTAGGCGTGGTGGCTACTCAGGAGGCTGAGGCAAGAGAATCGCTTGAACACAGGAGGTGGAGGTTGCAGTGAGCCAAGATTGCGCCACTGCACTCCAGCCTGGCGAGAGAAGGAGACTATGTCTCAAAATAAATAAATAAATAAATAAATAAATAAAATAACAGTAAGTAGTCCACACTGACTACTTCTGAAATTATATATTTTTTAATTTTCATGATGACTAGTGAAGTAACATGACAGTGTAACAGGGAATCGATAAATTAAGAAATATGACCAAAGTTCTCTAGCTTGAAGAGGCAAAGTCGGGATGTGAATGAAAGTGTATCTGATTGTTGAGTCTATATTATTAAAACACTACTCCATAATAGCTCTTCATGTTCACAGAAACCCTAAACTTATAACCACATCACACAGAAGAAGTAATGTACCTTAGTTCTGAAATATTTATCACTTTGGCTATTTAGTTTTCTCGGCATTCATTTCTCCCTTCCTTGGACACCCTGACTTCCTTTTCAGTGTTTACTTCCTTTTCACTTTGAGTAATCATAGTGGGGCTGCCAAACAAGACATCCTGCGCTCCTCAAAGTTTCTTTTAGAACTTTGTAAAACAGTGAGAACATTCTCATGAGGAGATTTGTCTGTCTAATTGAATTTGAACCATGTCCTTTAATTTCTAATAAACCATTTTGCCATAAATATGAGATTTTTAAACCTAAAAATTAGACATTTGATAGTCAGAAAGCAAGTCTTTATAACATCTTTCATTGTATGTGAATGATATTATAAAAGACACTATGTAATAATACATTATCTATCTGTGATGTAAAAAGTAGTGGAAAGTGAGATATATGGCAATTATTTCTGTTAAAATAGTGTTTCTTTAAAAAGTTAGTGATCTATCTTGAATGAATGAAAAAATGTGGTGTTTTTCTCTTAAGTCAAAAATTTATGACACTAAGACTCTAATATAAGTTCCAATTAGAAAGTAAAAGCCATCTGTATTAGTCCGTTCTCACGCTGTTATAAAGATACTACCAGAGACTGGATAATTTATAAAGGAAAGAGGTTTAATTGACTCACAGTTCCACATGGCTGGGGAGGCCTTAGGAAACTTACAATCATGTTGGAAGCCGAAGGGGAAGAAAAGACCTTTTTTACATTGCTACAGGAGAGACAAGTGCAAGCAGTCGAAATGTCAGATGCTTATAATATCATCAGATCTTGTGAGAACCCACTCACTATCATGAGAACAGCATGGGGTAACCCCTCCCTACAATCCAATCACCTCCCTCCCTTGATACATGGGTATTACGGTTCCCTCCCTGGATACTTGAGGATTATAATTCGAGATGAAATTTGGGTGGGGACAAAGAGCCAAACTATATCACTATCTTTTATTGAAGTGAAGCCTATCTTCTGTGATGCCACATACTTCATTGAAACAGTGCCATAGCTTGGGTCACCACATTAAGACAATAAACAACACCAAAATTATACAATAATCTCTGACACATGACATAATCCACTGGAAACATTTAGAATAATAGAGAACATTTCTCTAAGTAATCATAGAGAATTCTTTTGTCATGTCTGGCTGATGTGAATGAGCAGTGAAAAGGTCTTTAACCAAACTGTGTGATGTGTGAGCTTGGTAACTGCTGTGATCAAATTCTTTAAATCACTGCAAGGCTTATTTAAAAAGATCCAAATGCTTTTGATTAAAAGAGTCATGCTTCGGCAAATCTGCGAGGAGCATCCAGCTGTGTATCATTTCACATGGCTCATGGGTTAGTTTCCGGTAACGTGTGTAAAAGATTTAGATATGAAAATTCAATTAAAAAAGGGAATTTTGGTAGCAAACAGTGCTGACTTCTGGGGAATCATTAGCAGTTTTTATACCCCTCCCTTTTTTTTTTACCCTTTACGACATGAATTCATGCAATAATTTTTATCTGCAGAGTATGTTTAGTAGAGTAAATTTTTTCCTTTCATGTACAACAACCAGACACGCCTGCATACCATACTTTTCCGGCCTTAATGATTTAGAGAACACTCAGAAGTGACTAATAAACAAACTGCTTTTGATAGAAGCCAGTGGTCAATATGCCCACTAGTATAGATCTAAAAGGCAAGTAGAGATACTCTACAGATAGCTTTTAAGAATAAAAAGAAAACCTATTTGATGTATGACCTCAAACATTTTTGAGGCCTCTAAACATTACTCTGTTTTCAATAAACAGCATTTTGGAAATGATTTCAGAGAGATGAACACATTGGACAATGAAAATTAAGTGGAAAATTACAGAGCATCTATAATGTTTTATTTTAAAATTTCTCTAAAAATAAACTGTAACTTGTATTTGTTTACCTTATTTGTGCTCTTTCTCTATGACGTGTTGAGTATATGAACCATATGCATAGTGGGCATATGATTGGATTTGGTTTGTCTAATAAACTAATGAATCAAATTTGCAGGTTATTCATGTTAATATATTTTTTAACATAATAATGTTATAAAAATATAAATACCTTAAGCAAATGTTAACATATTTCTATATTAATATGTGCATTAACTCAATATCTATATTAATATCAACATTGTATAAATATTTCTTCAAATATATTTCAGCAAAAAATAATAGGTGCTTACAATTGGAAAATAATATTTTGTTTTTAGTAATTTATTGGTTAAGGATTTATTTTTTGAGCCTTAATAAGCACCACACAGAAATTATTAAAGACATTTTTGTATTTATGAATTATATTCTTAGTAACTCCAGTTTCTCTGGTGTCCTACATATAATAGTACTTAGATTTGTGGACAAATATCACATCCCTGTTTATCAGAGGTCCTTGAAAAACTCTCTTTATGTCAGTGTTAATCCTTTTCACGTAGTAAATGGTCTAAAAAGAGAAACAAAGAAATCTTGTAACTCCTTTGAAAGGATAAATATAGCCTAATGTATCACTATGAAAGAGAAGAGATAAGTTCTTCTCTGGAAATCACAGGTATGAAATGAGAAGACTAAGTTAGAAGGCTGTGTTAAAGATTTGTTTTTTACTTAGTAAATTCTCATCAAATACTCTTTGTAAGTTATATGATTCAGTTTAATTCTTTAATAGTATTGACATTTCCAGGGTTACAAAAGAAATTAGAGTAGTGATTATTTACACAATTGAATAAACAACTAATTTATCTTTCTAATAATGACTTGTCTAAAATAAACTTTGGTAAATTTATGTCTTGCTATCCAACAAGCTATCAATGTCTCAAAAAAAAATATTTAAAAAAGACTAGCTATATTACACTAATTGTTATTATACAGAAGAACTAACATTTCTGAATATTATGAGGGCCAACAGTCAGAAGCTGAAAAGTTTCAGCACTATTTATTTGTACACAACATCTATAACACTTAATCTAAAAGTAATAACTCTTTTATCAGTGAGATCCCTGTAGCTTTCTGATGCAACTTATTGTAATAGGTGAATTATCTCCTGGTTGTGAATTGCGGTAAACATGAATTTAGTATTGCAATTTTTGATGTGTGGGTTCTCTTCTTTCTAGTGTCTCATATTACTCCTTATTGGAATGTGAACTGAAATGGAATATACTCACTAAATCAGGGAGAATAGCTGCTTGAAGCAAAGACTGGCTTGCCAAAGTTAATAGCTGTTAACCAAGCATAACAAAGATAACTGAATAGTTCAAGTGATGAGAACAGCAAAAATAAAGGCAATAAAGTATGAAATTAAAAGTTAAGTGGAGTAGCTAAGATGGACAAAAATGGACTTCTTTTTAAATCACAGAGTAAAACCAATTAAGCTCATCAATTTGTTAACAATGAACACATTCTGCAGACCTCTGGTGATGTATTTCAGACTCTTTCCCTAAAATCTGAGGGTACAGCTGTGTATTTTTGCATCTGTTCCTGGAGCAAACGTCTAAAGCAGAGAACTTACAATATAAAGTATATCACTGCATTCCCTGTTTGAATGGAAATTTGATGCCCACAAAATAACCATAACATCACGAAGGCTTAGTGGGGCCAGAAGGGACACCTACCTCCCTGTACTTAGGTCACACACCCATGGTGTCAGAGGGCAGAGTTGGAAGAGGAAGTGGTATGGACATAACCATGAGCATGTTGGAAACAGGCGTGGAAGCACTTCTTGGGAGACTTCTGCCGGTCAGATATCACAGTCTGCTTCTTATGGGAATTCTGCCATTCATGTTGCAAGTACTTGCACTATAGTAATGAAGTGACTTTAAGTAAACCACTAGTGACTAACTAGAGTAGCAGAGCAGAGTGGTTATAAGCACAATAACTAGAGAGGTTTCCTGATTAATTACATCATAAAGACCCATTTTCCCTATTTTGGAAACTGAGGTTCATAATACTTTTCTCAGGGTTCTGTGCGGGTTAAACAAATTAGATAACAAATGTAATATTCTTTAGTTAGTGTTTGCCACTTGGGGTCATTGTGTAAACACACGTGTGCTTGGGATCCACATGATCTATTTTCTTTGCAGATTGAGTCTTTTCATATGAATTTTGAAAGAAGTTCCTGAGAGATTTTGTGAACATATGCATAATGAAGGAAAGCATAAAGGTGCAGAGGTCACAAAAGTGAACACTTTTTTACCTCTCCTTCCTGTGCCCACTGTTAAGACTTTTGCATGTCAAAGGAAAAAAAATGATTTAGATCACTGAACCTTTTTGTTTGAGACCATTACATTTCTTTGTATGCTGTTGCTGGCACAGCGATCCTTCTGACTTTGCAGCATTGCTCTGCAGTACTCTCAGTTAACAACCATCTATCAGTGTGATGGTTATTGGTTTGTAACTATTGGCTATTTTACCACTTCCTAGTTCTGGACTTGACTCTAATTCCTTTTCTGTCCTTTAACATTCACCTAGCCAAAGGATGGATTCTTTAACATCTTATCACACATTAATGAGTTCTATACCTCCTCATTAATAAGTCAACACTGATTCCCAGATCAGCAAAGAATTCCAGCTTTTAAATTTATGTCTAATGAATGCACATATAATTTAAAAATATTAGATACCAATATTTTTAAAGAAAACAGAAAATACTATAGATTAGATGTAATGCAAACTATAAAATATGCTTGCAGTCAGCTTAGAAAAAGAATAGATGAAATTTTAAGAGGCTAATTTGAAAGATTATGTGGTACAGTTCAGTTTAATGGCTCTCTAGTTTTACTCACTAAAATATGAATAAGTTTTATTTCATTATGATATTCAATGACTGTGAACATTAAAATTTCTCTCAAAAATGTTACTCTTAAATCATAGCAAATAATATTAAATATAAAGACATACTGCAAAGGCATAGTATGTGGTAACAGTAAGGAAGACTGAGTGCCTTAGTGAGGGATATGTCATAAAATCAAATGTTATGCACAATTAAATCTAACAAAAGACCCCTAAGCCAAAAACTACAAAACAATGCTGAAAGAAACCTAAAAGACCTAAGTAAATGGAGATATACACCAAGTTCATGGATTAAAGTATCAATTCATGCAAAGATGGATCAATTAAGGAGAACAGAGTCAAAGTACACACACACACACACACACACACACACACACACATTAGTGATTGATACAAAATAAAGGTCATAAGGTAACTGAATGGTAAAAGAAAACTTTCAACAAGTGATGTTGAGGATGTAATAACTGCCTTTCAGAATTGTTCTGATGTATTATTTATCATTATTGTGTAATAAATTATTCCAAAATTTAACAGCTTAAATACAAACATATATTTTCTCACAAAATTGCTTAGAGTTAGGGGCCCAGGAATGGCTTAGCTGGGTCCTGTGACTCAGGGTTGCTCACAAATTTAGTTATCAGCCCAAGTTACTATCATGTCATTGCTCAACCAGGGCTGGAGAGCCCACTTCCAACATAGCTCACATGGCTGTTGGAAGGCTTCACACTCCTTGGCTGTTGACTGCAGGCATTAGTTCTTTTCCTTGTTGCGTTTCCATAAAGATGCTCACACATTGCAGCGGCTTACCCCAGAGTGAATGATGACAGAGAAGGAAGACAAAGAGTGTGTCAGGGCCCAAATGGAAGCCTCAGCTTTTAAAATAATCTAATCACAGAAATGGCATACCACCCCTTTTTCTGTGTACTGTTGGTCACACAGAACAAACCTAGTACAATGTAGAAGGGTACTGCACAAGGGTGTGAATACCAGGAGGTGAGGATCATTAACAACTATCATAAAACACTGGTTATCCCGCGAAAATAAAAGAAGTTAAATGTACAAAGCACTCAGAACAGTTTCTGACAAAGCAGAAACACTATTCGAGCATTGTCTATTCCTGTTATGACCTATACCAATTATTTTGATATTTTTGACAATAAAGTATCACATTTGAGATAATATTATTACAGTTTATTCCATATTTGTAATTATGATTTTTTTCTTCTTACATCCTTTGTGGGATGATTGGTTGTAAGTTCACTGGAATTGATGTTTCAAATGCAGATAAATTATTTTAGTATTTAATGTGAAGTTTTTAGGGTGAGATATATGAGTGAATACAGGGACTGTCATTTCAGTGTCAATGTGAATGCAGGGAACTGCCCTCATAATTACAGGCTGATCCTGATTGCATTATATCCTATGATGAAAGTCTCTCATTCTAGACTTTGATAAATAATGCCATGTGGCAGTTTCCAGTTTCAGCATCAGCAAGTAGAGCCAATGTGCCAGGTGCAAGCTGAGATGATGTTTCAACGCACAACAATTTTGATGCCAATGTTAGTGCTTTGCTTCCTCTGATTCAGCTCATCTTTCTGACATTGAGCATTACTGGGTCAGTGCTCTGGTGATATGAGGTCAAAATAAATGAAAGTCATTTTGGGTGATTCTTGCAAGACACACATCTTTGCACAAAAAGTTGTTAACTTTATTGCTGCTTAATATGTTCCTTTTCAAAATTAGAATCATGAACTCTTTGAAATTTCACATGTTGAGTGAGTGAATTTATAGCAACTGAGAATTATTAGGTCAACTTATAAAATAAGGAAACATAAACTTTAGATTTTTTGAGAAAAATAAGAAGACATGTTTTCTTCCAGCATAAATTTACAGTTGCCCTGACTCTGTTAAAAGGTGTAGCTTTTTGAAAGAATGCTTTGAAGACGATAAACAGGCTATAGAACACAGCACCCCAGGTCTCTTGCCTCAGATGCTACATTCCTTAAAAGAAAAATGACCCTACTTCTTGCCTTTTCTTACACGTAAAAAAGCCTGCCAAGTTTAGCAATTACGCTCCTGCAAACTATAACTAGTTGTACTCCTACAACCAAGCTCTGATATAATTTGCATGTACTGAATCTTCACCGCCTGAATAAAAACTATGAGCTGAAATGCTGCATCAGAGCTGACAGAAATTCTCTCAAAGACTCTCCGAGGTTATAATCCTCAGTAAGATGGAATAAAACTAACTTTAATTATTTAAAACCCTGATTTTTTCTTTAGCCAAACATTTAAATAGACAACTGTCCTTGCTTTTGTGTTGCTATCAAGGAATACCTGAGGCCGGGTAATTTACAAAGAAAAGAGGTTTATTTGACTCATTGTTCTGCATCTGGTAAGGACATCAGGCAGCTTTGACTCATGGCAGAAGAGGCAGGGGGCCACTGTGTGCAGAGATCACATGGTGAGAGAGGAAGCAAGAGTGGAAGGGGAGATATCAGGCTCCTTTCCACAACCACCTCTCAGGAGAACTAGAAGAGAAAGAATTCATTACTGTGAGGGTGGCACCAACCCATTCATGAGGGATCTTCCCCCACAACTGAAACACCTCTCATTAGGCACTACCTCCAATACTACTGAAAGCCAAATTTTAATATGAGACTTGGTGAGGCTGAAAAAACTAGACCAAAACCATAGCAACATCTGATCCAAAGCTATATCAAGTATGCTCCTCAGAGCTATAGTTCTATAAGATGTTAGTAGCTGCTGCATGATGTCACTGGCATATGTAATTTCTTGACCATTCATACTTAAATTTTCACAATAACCTCCCAAATACTTTTCAGTAAATTACCTTTCTCCCAGGGGGCATTTGAAAACAGAGGCTGACACAAACTTTCAAGCTAAAATTTTGTTGATGAATATCATTCAAAGGAAGAAAACATGGATGGAAAGGAAATGAGGTAGAGAAGAAGGAAAAGCAAATACAAGATAGTGCATTCCCAATCTCCAAGAAAACCAAGATGTTGACTCTGTCATGCAGAATACCTCTAGAGAGGCAGTTTAAAACCACTGCTCTTTGAATAGTCCTATTTCTTATCTCTCATTAGTCAGTCCTTCCTGCACAACATTAAATCATCCACTCTTTAGAATGGTGTTGACTGTCTTCTCTTGACAGCATCTGGGAGAAGACAAAGCTGCCCCTGGTATGGTCTTCTCGACATTGAAGTTTCTGTGACTCCCAGAGTGAAGCTTTTAATGGAGATTATGGAAGCCCACTTCTCACCCAAGCATAGGCTGAGACTACTGTCTGTGTTATGAGACTGTGGCTTTGTGACTGAGAACTACTGCAAGAGCCTGCTGGCTGGCAAATTAGTCCATCAGAAGCCTGGAAGGCAGGTGGTGCTGAGCTAAGTTTGTGGAAGGTATAAACCAGGTCCAACCCATAATATATGTATATATATGAGAGGTATTGAGAGGAGAAAAAGGGACTTCTACTGAAGTCAAAGGGACTGAATCAATCATCCCCTAGGCCTGTTTCAACTAGTAATAGTACAATAAATTCGGTGCTTGTCCATCTAGCAGAACTTGGCAAAGAAGTTTTCAACAGCTAAGTTTGCAACCCTTGGCTTCTCATGCACTTGAGGATATTAAAAACTATTCAGTTGAAGTGTTTTTTAAGATAGAGTTATAAATTTGTTGTGAGGGGATCATACCTTCCCCTTACCTCAAATGTAATGATAAAGACTTAAATAAGGCCACTTGGAGAATTTTAGAGGTGTTGCTAAAGTTTGAACATTTGGTGGACACATGAACTAGTGTTTCCTCACTTGGAAAAAGCAAAAGGTTTTCTGTGACAGCAAAGTCATGATCTGGGCTGGTTTGGTAAAGGGTGCGAAATGACTAGTCCAAGGGCTGGATTTACCACTAGGTAATGGGAGAGGGAGAGAGAATGAAAGAAGGAGCTAACTCCAGAGAATCTATTTGTACCAGAAGCTGAAGGAGGAGTGGAGTCACAAATGTCCAGGCAGATCTTGTGTCACCTTTGCCTTGGAAATACAGATGAGAGACCTTCACTTAATTCAGACTTCATCGTTATTTACTTATTTCCTCATATCTCTCTAACCTTGGTGTTGTTAGATTGGGTAGAACAAGAAGCTGGTCTAGCTGGGATAAGGAAGAATTATAACTTTAAATTTACTCTTTTATTAAATCTGTTTGGGTACATTAATTTTAGAGTGAGTCTATTTCAACGCTAAGGTGAGCAGGAAAGATTTGTTAGTGAAGATTGAACATCTGTGGAGCCTACCCAGATTTTATCCTGGACAGAGACAAAATGGTCTCAAGTAGTGAATTTCCAGGGGCAGTCTTAAGCAAAAAACTACAGTTATTTTATTTTGTTTTATAATTGTTCTCTATATCTTCTGATCTTCCAGTGTGCTGAAAATGTAATATTCATTTTATTTCTATTTGCAGAAATTACTTAATGAACTTTCCTCTTTGTTATCCTTTAATAATAAACTATCATTCCCTAAATGGGCTACCTTTTCATACTCTGTGCACCATTATTTTCATTAAAGTCTCCTTTCTCCTGTAAAATATTTGTTCCTGATTACAGAATAATCTATTATTAATTGTAACAAGTTTAAAAAGATAGACAAACCCTATGAAAAGTAAATTTTAAAAGGATAAAATAAATAAAAATAGTAAATAAAAACCAAAAATTGCACTACACAGACAAAATAACTATTATATTGTATCTTTCGATAGATATGCTCATATATAAAAAAATGAATTTTTACATACTATATTTTTAAACTAATTTTAAACATTACTTGTGGCCATTTTCCCCATCATCAATTTTAAAGCTTCTCTTGTATTTCATTGTATGGGCATTTCAATTTATTTAATAGTTCCATATTTGGGAACATTTTAGTTGCTTTTTAAAAAAATAGCACGATGAATATTATTGAAGAAGATTTTTACTTTGATTTCTGCAGTACGCCTTCTAAAAACTTCATGTTTTATTATTATTATTATTACTTACTTCTTGTATTTGATGTCCATCTATTTTGTTTGTATCCATTGTTCTTGTCCTTATGGCATATTCTCTGACCACTGACAACTAGACTGCTAGTTCATTGATTTTCTCTTACTACTTCTGGATAAAGATAATTTTATCTGGTGTGGGTAAAGTTGTATTAGGCTCTGTAAATCGTTTAATTGAACACTTTGGCATCATCTTAGATTTTAGTCTTTAGGAACTGCCTCTTATTCAATGATCGGCAGAAGTAGTACTCAAAGAAGAATGTGGAGCTAAAGTATTCCTGGAGGAAAATTTGATCAATCTTTTTAATCTCTGAACTTAAGCATTACAAGCCAAAGGTCTATAATTAATTTTGTTTTGCATCTCCTGAAGTTGCATGTTATTAGTGTTAGTGACCTCTTTTTTATTCCACTATTAATCAGAATAACAAAGACCATCTGGTACAAGTCACATCACAGGGAAGTCCAATTACCCATGGCTTTTCCTGTGTGTAGTTCCGATTGGATTTACACCTGTTATGTCTAAATGATGTCGTCCACAGAAATGACTTTGCTCTTACATGCCTATGGTCTTCACAGCTGGGTTCTAAGGGCCATATAGAGAAAGGGAAAGAGAGAATTGGGCCATTTGCAATTAAGTCTTTCCTGGAAATTGTAAATGCTCTCTTAAATGCTCTATCTTTTTTAACTTTGGATATATTGATTTGAATAACAAAACCAAAGAAGACTATTTAGAGTTTTGTAATTATGTCAGGATATCACTCATCTATTCATTTTTCCTCCGTATAGTTAATTAAAATGGTTGTAGTAAGAACAAAGGTTTATTTTCCTCATTTATACTTCAGCTTTTTAATGGAAAGAACCTAAACAAATTTAATATTCTAGCAATCTATCCAATATTAAAAATGAGAATCTCAATAATAATCTCAATTGTTTACTTGTTCTCATATGAAACTTTTGAATATTTAGAGATGGCATTTCAAGATTTGTTTCTTATTTTTCTTCTTGCTAGTGAATATTATTTTCAAAAATACTTTATATTATTTAGTTAATTAGGTACCTAAACTAATTTTGATAAATGTCTTCTCTTTTCTAAAATACAATCATGTAATTAACTGCATTAACTGAATCATAATCTGAGTTTGCTTCTCATTTTCACCTTTTCTTCAAGTAGCTATTTTCAAATACTTTGTGAATTATACAGTTGTTCTTCAGAGCCTTAATAGTCATATCATTCTGGATTAAAATGCTTGTCAATCATTGATCTCAATTTCACATCTAATATCTAAATTTAGTTCACACAAATCACAATTGCAAATTATCTTCTTGATAGGGGAGAAATTTCATAGTCAGATACTGTACATAGATAACGGCCATGATTTAGAGACAAAATTTTGGCTTAATTTATTTATATTATTTAATCAACATTTTTCAAAAATAGTCTTCATTGAAAGCAGGAGGCTGGTGTGGTGGCGCATGCTTGTAATCCTAGCACTTTGGGAGGCTGAGGTGAGCGGATCACCTGAGGTCAGGAGTTCGAGACCAGCCTGGCCAACATGGTAAAATCCTGTCTCTTCTAAAAAAAATACAAAAATTAGCTGGGCATGGTGGTGGGCACCTGTAATCCCAGCTACTTGGGAGGCTGAGGCAGGAGAATCACTTGAACCCAGGAGGCGGAAGTTGCAGTAAGCTGAGATCACACCACTACACTCCAGCCTGGGCAACAGAGTGAGACTCTCAAAAAAAAAACAAACAAAAAAAGAAAGCAGAAAATAACAGATTTCAACAGTCTGTTTAGATGGGAATAATGAAAGTATATCCTATAAATGCATTAGGATAAAACATTATAGTTAATTTAAAGATTGCATATAAAGACATTCTTCTTACTGAAGTTTTATAGATCTACACATTTGATAATTTGTTTTTTCTTACAATATGTCACTGGTATTATCTGAAGAATTCATATAATAAAAAATGATTTATCATACTTTAGATACATCATGTTATTCATGATTCTTCTTTCAAGAATAAATGTATAATTTCTCTCTCTTCTTGAGAGAAGACAGGAGGAACTCCAATGCTGAGAAAACAATAATATTAAAGGGCAAAAAAGATTTAGAGTTATATTTTAATATAGAAAGTCATAGGCCTCTTTCAGGTTGAGGCAGAAAAAGTTGTCTTTAGTAAATATAAACTGCAAACAAATCACATGGATGGCTTCATTGAAGCAAAATGCTAGATATCTTAAGGAGATATAATGAGCTACATTTTAATAACACAGAGGATGCAAAAATATCTTTAAACAGATTACTCCAGATTTGAACAAAAAAAGTGTTCTGTCCTTGCAATAAAGATTATATTAGGTTGGCACAAAAGTAATTGCAGTTTATGCCATTCAAAGTAATGCCATTACTTTCTTCTTTTTGAGACAGAGTCTCACTCTGTCACCCAGGCTACAGCGCAGTGGCATAATCTTGGCTCACTGCAATCTCTGCCTGCCAGGTTCAAGTGATTCTTGTGCCTCAGCCTCCCGAGTAGCTGGGATTATAGACATGCACCACCTTACCTGGCTAATTTTTTGTATTTTTAGTAGAGATGAGTTTTAACCATGTTGGCCAAGCTGGTCTGGAATTCCTGGCCTCGGGTGATTCACCCCCCTTGGCCTCCCAAAGTACTAGGATAACAGGCGTGAGCCACTGCGCCTGGCCAATGCCATTAGTTTGAATGGCAATACCTGCAATTACTTTTGCACCAACCTAATATAAAGTAGCAGCATATAATGTAAAATGAGAAGAAATATGGAAAATATACATACAGCTAAAATGACTGGAACAAGTGAGTAGTATGTTTATTTATTAAAATACTATGTTAATAATTAAATGATGTTTGATTCGTAGATGAAAGGAGTTGCTACTAGAGTTAAATAATTTATATCCTAAATTTTGTATGTTAGCAGGGTGCTCTGGCATGTGCCTGTAATCCCAGCTACTCAAGGGGCTGAGGCAGGAGAAACCCTCAAGACCAGGAGTTCAAGACCAGCCTGGGCAACACCCTGAGACCCTGTCTCTAAAATAACCAACTAAATAAATAAATAAATAAATAAATAAATTTTGTGTATTGTCATTTTTTGCATATTACTCTGCATTCAATGAATAGTATGTAGCATATCTCTTAAATGAGGTATACCTTTCAAACTTCAGTTCACCATTTATATTGCAAGGCATCAGGATGTGATGGACTGTGGTTCAGAAAACTTGAGCTTTAGTCCTAAGTTTTCTACTGATTCACTATGTAGAAGAAAAACACATCAAGAATAAAAATAACAACAAAAAAACCAACAATTTATTTACTCTAGTTTTGATGCTCCACATCTGTAAAATTGTTAGTTTAGTCTTGATAAGTCATCTCTAAGATCTTTTATATTTTTAATAATCTATTAGTTGAAAGAATGAGAAAAGTAAGCTAGTTCACAATCTATACAAGCTCTCACCTGATCAGAGGAACCCAATGCAATTGGGAAGAATTTTAGAATTCTTTCCTAAAAGGGCAGATATGGAGAATTCCAACTAAAGTGTAATTGCAGCAATTGATTATTGCTAATTTGGTAGGTAACCAGAAAAAATTTCTACTCAATTATTTCAAATATGGAATATTTTAATTTTATGTATTTTATATTAATTTAATTTAAAATATGAAATATTTATTATGCAGAAAATCATATAAACCTGTACTTACTACCTGATAACATATTTAATAATCACAAAAATATTTCAATGATGAAATAGTAAAACTCTAGAAAAAATTAATGGGCTGGGCGCAGTGGCTCACACCTGTAATCCCAGCACTTTGGGAGGCCAAGGCAGGTGGATCACCTGAAGTCAGGAGTTTGAGACCAGCCTGACCAACATAGTGAAACCCCGTCTCTACGAAAAAAAAAAAAAAAATGGCCGGGTGTGGTGGCAGACACCTGTAATCCCAGCTACTAGGGAGACTGAGGCAGGAGAATCACTTGGACCTGGAGGTGGAGGTTGCAGTGAGCCGAGATTGCACAATTGCACTCCAGCCTGGGTGACAGAGCAAGACTCTGTCTCCAAAAAAAGAAAAGAAAAAAAAATTAATGTTGGGGCAGATTTTTCAAAAAGTTTTTATCTTTCAGATATATTCGGTGGTACTGTCATTATTCTCTGACTCATTGACTCTGTTGGAAGAAATGCTTATCACAGCAAACCTCATTTTTCAGATAGGAAATTGAACTCGCTGCTACCAAGAGGGGAAATGTAGAAGAATATGACAACTTCCATCCTATTCTTCTCATCTCCATATCTTTTCCTCATAAAGGCATATGTTGTTTGAATATGGAACTTGGTTTAAGATTTGACATTTCTAATTGAACTCTTCTGGCTTTTTTCCTTAGAAAATCCCAGTTCTCAGGAGCACACATTCTCTGCTTATATAGGTGTAAAGTGACCCAAAACAAGCTCTAACCATGCAAGGAGACACAATAATTTTAGTGTTTGTTATGGGAAGAAGAGCATTAGCAAGCCCATTTGTCCTGAGAACAAAGCTTTCACCAATCACCTCTATCTGCATTTTCATCTCTGATCATCTTATTTCAAATGGTCTTAAACTATGTATTATTGGCTACCTGTTTCACATTTTATTTTGTAGTATCATTAAAGCTCCTGTGCTCAGTTAGCACTTACCTATAACACTGTTCACACTCCTGGATCTTAGGAAAAAAAGACTCTGAGTGAGGAATAATTTGAGGAAATTCAATAATTTCATAACTTAATGTCAAGATTTTGAGTCAGTTTGCACTTGGTTCTTCTCTGACCTTCTCCCTTTTTGAGTAATTTGTTTTCAAAGGGAATTGATACAGAGGATGAATATTACAAAATGGTTTAACTTTATTTCATGTCATTCTTAAGAACTAAATTTTTTTTTGAAACTTCCTTATTTTCCTACATTCCTCAGACTATTCTGGTGTCTAAATTCTTGTAAAACAAGACTTTTAAGGACAAATTACTTGGTGTTTTTGTTACCTGTTTTTGAAAACTTATTTCAAAGCATATAAATTTTTATTTCGTAATTGACATTTAAGCCCATTGTATATATAAAGCACATGAAGTACTTACTAAAGACACAGAACAAGAAATGGAAAGAGAATATACAAGTGAGTATAAGTAAAACTAAGATTTTAGAGAAGACATTTTTTTGAAATTATAGATAACATAAGAAATGCCTTTTTAAAATAGTAGAATCTTGCCATAATTGAATCTTAAATTTATTTTTCCTAAAAACTCCATGTATATTAATGCCTATTGCAAAGCCCAATTACTTTGAAATGCATATTGCACAAACAGGTCCACATATTCTCTAAAAGAGAAGAAAGTTTTATATTTGCACATCACAAACTGAGCTCTAAGGATTAAACATCTATTTCATTCTTCCAGAGAAAGAAGCCCAGACTAACCCCTTCAGAAAAATGCATGTAAACTAAAGGGAGATCCATCCACCCTTCCCAGACAAGCAGAATTGTGAATAGCAATGAACAGATTCCTCTTGTTCCTGTGTACTCTGCGAAAGTGTTTGAGTAAAGAATAATTGCATTTATTTCTCCTCCTCCTCTTTTTTCCTTCTTCTTGTTCTTCCTTTTGTGGTAATTATCGCCAGATACAATTAACCATAATTTGACATTATGCTTCATGGATATTACTGCATTAAGTATATTCTGATCAATTAAGCCATGTGAGTCACAAATTATAGAACACATCATCACATTAATTTATCTGGTAGTAAATTCTGGAGCTGCCAAATCTGCATAGAGTTCAAGGGAAGACTATGAAGACTTGACGATTAGCTGTTGAAAAAGATCATCTATAAACAATAGGCACAAACAGATCACCTCGATCTGTAGGATAAAGAGTAGAAACTTTCATCCATTTCAATGTATACTGTCTACGCTCTATAATAACCTGTTATTTCCTCAAAACCTTCCTTAAGATTCATTATAATCTGATGCCACCTGGATAAAAACCTTGGTATGGTATGCGAGGTACTGAACAAAAAGAGATGGGACTTGGAAGATACCATCAATTGATGTATTTGTTTATTTGTTTTTGACTTTTGTTTTGTTTTTCTTTGTGAGGGAGTCTCACTCAGTCACCCAGGCTAGAGTGCAATGGCGAGATCTCAGCTCGCTGCAACCTCCGCCTCCCGGGTTCCAGCGATTCTCCTCTCCAGCCTCTCGGGTAGCTGGTATTACAGGCGCCCGCCATCACACCCAGCTAATTTTTGTATTTTTAGTAGAGACAGAGTTTCACCATGTTGGCCAGGTTGGTCTCAAATTCTTGACCTAAGTTGATCTGTCCGCTTCGGCCTCCCAAAGTGCTGGGATTACAGGTGTGAGCCAGCGCACCTGGCCCATGGATTGACTTTTGGTCCTGTCTGACATACAGTAGTTTATAAATGTAAATTATTTTAAAGCAATTTAATCCTAAATCATTTTCAGAAAATTACACTCTTGGATTAAAAATTAAACAAGAAATTTAAAAAACAATTGCTAGTATCATGAAGATGTTTCAAATGAAATCATGTATCAATAGTATTTTAAGGTCAAGAATGTTAGATGACCAAATCTGAAGATCTGATAATGACATAGAAAAGGGGAAAAGTAAAATTATAAATGCATTGGTTGTTATTTAGCCACACACATTTGATTTGCCTATTCAGTTCTTTTATTTATTGAAAACTGATTTTTTAAATTTAGTATAAATTTATATTTAGAATGAATAAATTTAGTATAAATAAAATGAATTATATAGCAATCATTAAATGGACATTGCTATTCTCTCTATTACCAATTTCTATCTGTGATCATGGTCAAGCCACTTAATTTTCTTATATGAAAGATTCTCTGTAATTTTAAAAAAATTTTAGTATCCTTTCTATAGCAGTGGTATGAACATTCATCAAGATGTATATAAAGTCAGTGATTATGACTAGAAACTATTTTAGAGAAATAATTTTTATAAATAAATATGTTACCTAAAGACAACCTTCCAAATTTGCGATTCATAAAAATTCAAATTTTCTATGATGAACTGCATTTATCATCTATATTAATGTGAAGCTGAGAAGCAAATAATCCAGAATACCCAGAACATCTTTCCTTGATTGTGAAAAAGACTATAATTGAATTGCTCTTGAAATATAATTGTGATACAAAGCATTTTCTATATGCATAAGATTGACTAATAGTCCAATCACTTATACTTAGCCATATGGTTATGAGTAGCTTGCAGCTGACTATGGATTTTACATTACAATTAGGAAGGACATACTTTTAAAACCTTCAAGAGGAAATTTTACTCATGATGCATCACATTTTAAATTGTGATATATCCAAATCCATATTTAAGAAAACATTAAGCTTTCATCATGTTTCTAAATTCAAATTTTAAAAAATATAGTTTTTATCACATAAATACTACATGCAGTACCCTTCAACCTGTCTAATCACTAGAAGGATAAGATATTACTAAAAAAGGGATGATGGGGCGAAATTTGAAACAACAAAGTGCATTTTAATGTGTGATATGGTTTGGCTGTGTCCCCACCCAAATCTCATCTTGAATTGTACTCCCATAATTTGCATGTGTTGTAGGAGGGACGCAGTGAGACATAATTAAATCATGGGGTGGGGTGGTTTTGCCTATGCTGTTCTCATGGTAGCGAATAAGTCTCACTAGATCTGATGGTTTTATCAGGGGTTTTTCTGCTTTTGTGTCTTCCTCATTCTCTGTTTGCCTGCTGCCATTCATGTAAGATGGGACTTACTCCTCCTTGCCTTCTGCCATGATTGTGAGGCTTCCCCAGCCACATGGAATTGTAAGTCTAATTAAATCTCTTTCTTTTGCAAATTGCCCAGTCTCGGGTATGTCTTTAACAGCAGCGTGAAAACCGACTAATGCAGTAAATTGGTACTAGTCGAGTGGGGCATTGCTGAAAAGATACTCAAAAATGTGGAAGCAACTTTGGAACTGGGTAACAGGCAGAGACTGGAACAGTTTGGAGGGCTCAGAAGAAGACAGGAAAATGTGGGAAAGTTTGGAACTTCCTGGAGACTTGTTGAATGGCTTTGCCCAAAATGTTGATAACGATACAGACAATAAGGTTGAGGCTGAGATGGTCTCAGATGGAGATGAGGAATTTGTTGGGGACTGGAGCAAAGGTAACCCTTGTTATGTTTTAGCAAACAGATTGGTGACATTTTGCCCCTGCCCAAGAGATTTATGGAAATTTGAACGTGAGAGATGATTTAGGGTATCTTGTGGAAGACATTTCTAAGCAGCAAAGCATTCAAGAGGTGACTTGGGTGCTGTTAAAGGCATTCAGTTTTATAAGGGAAACAGAGCACAAAAGTTAGGAAAATTTGTAGCCTGACAATGCGATAGAAAAGAAAATCACATTTTTGGAGGAGAAATTCAGGCCATCTGCAGAAATTTGCATAAGTAATGAGGAGCTGAAGATTAATCCCCAAGATAATGGGGAAAATGTCTCTATGACGTATCAGAGGTCTTCATAACAGCCCCTCCCATCACAGGCCTGAGGCCTACGAGCAAAAGATGGTTTCATAGTCCAGGCCCAGGGTCTCATGCTGTATGCATCCTAGGGACGTGGTGCCCTGCATCCCAGCCACTCCAGCCATGGCTGAAAGGGGCCAATGTAGAGCTTGGGCCATGGCTTCAAAGGGTACAAGCCGCAAGCCTTGGCAACTTCCACATGGTGTTGAGCCTGTGAGTGCACAGAAGTCAAGAATTGAGGTTTGGAAACCTCCACGTAGATTTCAGAAGATGTATTGAAATTTCTGGATGTCCAGGCAGAAGTTTGCTGCAGGGGCAAGGCTTTCATGGAGAACCTCTGCTGGGGAAGTGCAGAAGGAAAATGTGGGGTCAAAGCCCCCACACAGTCCCTACTGGGGCACTGCCTAGTGGAGCTGGAGAAGAGGGCCACCGTCCTTCTGTCCCCAGAACGGCAGATCCACTGACACCTTGCACCATGCACCTGGAAAAGCCACAGACACTCAACACCAGCCCATGAAAACAGCCAGGAAGGAGGCTGTACCCTGCACAGCCAAAGGTGCAAAGCTGCCCGAGACCATGGGAACCTACCTCCTGCATCAGCATGACCTGGATGTTAGACATCGAGTCAAACGAGATTATTTTGGAGATTTAAGATTTGACTGCCCCACTGGATTTTGGACTTGCGTGGGGCCTGTAGCTGCTTTGCTTTAGTGAATTTCTCCCATTTCGAATGCCTGTATTTACCCAATCCCTGTAACGCCACTGTATCTAGGAAGTAACTTATCTGCTTTTGATTTTACAGGCTCATAGGTGGAAGAGTCTTGCCTTGTCTCGGATCATACTTCAGACTGTGGACTTTTATGTTAATGCTGAAATGAGTCAAGACTTTGGGGGACTGTTGAGAAGGCATGATTGGTTTTGAAATGTGAAGATATGAGATTTGGGAGGGGCCAGGGGTGGAATGATGTGGTTTGGCTCTGTCCCCACTCAAATTTCATCTTGAATTGTACTCCCATAACTCCCACATGTGTGAGGGACTTGGTGAGAGACAACTGAATCATGGAGGCAGTTTCCCCCATACTGTTCTCATGGTAGTGAATATTCTCACTAGATCTGATGGTTTTATCAGGGGCTTCTGCTTTTGCATCTTCCTCATTCTCTCTTTTCCTGCCGCCATCCATGTAAAATGGGACTTGCTCCTCCTTGACTTCCACCATGATTATGAGACTCCCCCAGCCGCATGGAACTGTAAGTCCAATTAAATCTCTTTCTTTTGTAAATTGCCTAGTCATGGGTATGTCTTTATCGGCAGTGGGTATACAGACTAATACGGCATGATTTAAATGTTATACTCCTTAAAGACAGGAATAGGTCCTATTTCAAATATGTATATATATATATATATATAATCTTTATAAACCTTATTATATATGTATAGGTTCTTCTTCTCCTAAAGGTTGCATTCAGCAAACCATTTCAAATGTATTTTGGGATACAAATACAATGGTTCCCCCCACAATATTGAATCCCTACTTTTGTGTCTAATTTCACAGTCATCCTGCTCTTCATCTTCACTTCAGCAACACTGGTCTTTTTTTGTAAATCAAGCTGTCAAATCCTACAGCATGCAGTAAGCTCTTACCCAGAGGTCCCTCAAACTGGAATGCTCTTCCTTCTTTGTCTGGTTACTTTTGCATCAAATCTAACTCTTGATTAGTTTAATCCTTCTGATTCTCGAATTTGTTTATTCATTCTGACGCCATGATCTTGGTGTTTGACATGACCACTGCTCAACACTTGCATGATTTGTTTTTCTATATCTGTTGAAAACTTGTGTTATTTTATACTTAAAATCTCCCCTTTAATTTTTGATTAATATATTTACATCAAAAGGAATTGTCCACTTATTATGCAAAAAGAAATTTGATCAAATAAATGAACTTTCCACAAATATGTATTTTTAATATGTTTTTAAAAATATTACTTAGACATAAAACACTTCAGGGAATTTCATGTAATGAGTTGAGAAGACAGTAGCATCAGATCTCTTCCCATAGACTTAGAAATACAAAACTCAAGTAAGTCACCATAGTGATTTGGCCTGAAAAGGTATTCAATGCTATATGCCTTCTTTATAATCTCTTCCTTCTCTGCAGTTGTACCAATTGGCTTGCCTCACTGTTATGAAAATTATCACATGCATATTATGCTGATGTTATGCTGTTTCCCTTATTTTATTTTACTCTATGTGTCTAGTGGTATGCTTGGTCTCTTTTTACATATTATACAGTGGAAGAGAACTGTAGATGTTAGACACTCAATACATATTTAATTAATGCAAATTAAAAATTAAAATTACTTTTAGTTTTAGGCTTTTTGAAGATGGAAAGATACTTTTTTTAGAATCATAAGAAGACATTTATATTTCTCTATGATTGTCCTAAAAGCGCTTTTATTCCACCCTAAAACACCCACATGACTAGGGGTTGAAAACAGTAAGCATTTTATAAATATACTGTTAATAAATTAATGACAGTCATTCATCATTAAGTGGGAAATTCATGCAATGGTTGTTAAAATAACCAAAACAATTTAATGATAATTATGTCATGTCATTGACACAAAATGCATATTAAAAGGGGAAATGATATCGTGTGGAAGTAATTATAACCATGACAATACTGATCCCACTGACCATTCAAAGTTCAATTAACTTTCTAAATTTTAATACCATTATTATTCTAGTGAATAGTGTGCTTTCATTTTCAATAAATATGCCCAATATTATTGATCAGAAATATTCTTATTTATAATAAAATAAATACATAGAATTCATGTGGGGGAAATATTCTCAGTTGATTGATATGTGAATATTTAATAGTTTGGTAAAGTCTTGTAAACATCAATATCATTCTCTTAACATAAAATAATTTAATGATATATAGTGGAATATAATTAGTTTTCCTCAATTTTAGCAAAAGAATAAAGAAAACTGTAAAGTAAAATATGCCTTTGATGAAAGATAAGTCAGCATATTAAATGTTAAAACACACAAACATAGTCATTATAATTAAACACACACATTTAAGGACACAGTTTATTAAGTTTCAATACCAAAATCTTTCTGGCACTGTGTATGTTTTTTGATTGTGTCATACCTAATTACATTATTATACCAATACAGTTTTATGAACATATATAATAAGTGTAATAAATTTTTAGAGCATAAAGCAAAAAATCAAAAAGATTTTTCAAAAAATCCTGCTTAATGATAAAGGTAAGGGAGTTAAAAAGTAAATACCCATGCTTTAATTTATGCTTGAAAAAGCTGATTCTAAAACACTGATGAATTTGATTCAGTTAAAACCCTGGAAAAGATCATATATGCAAACTCTGACTCTACAGAAGCCAAATTTGAAATCGGTAAGTTATTCAAATAACTAAAAAAGTAAAGTTACCTTAACAATAAAGGCCTTCCTGATAATTCTAGGACTTTGTAAGAACAATTGCCAACTTCTAGAAAAGTTGCACATGCAATAGAGAGTACTCCCTACCACCCCTGTCTCCAAACCATTTAAGAACAAAAGTTTAAAGCCTATTAGGCTATAATACTTGCTTACAAACAAAAATTTCTCATGAATAAATTTATTACAACCATCAGTAATGGGAAATAAATATTGATATATTACTATCATCTGAAACTCATGCGATTAAGGTTTCACCAAATGTCTGAATAATGCCTTTTCCAGCAAAAACTCCAGTTCAGAATCACAAATTAGTTACAGTTTATCATGTTTCTTTAATCTCTCTTGGTCTTGATCGATTCTTTATCTTTTCTTTCATTCTTTTTACCTTTTACATCTTTGAAGATCATAAGGCACTTCTATTGTGGAAGGTCTTTCCATCAGTATTTGTCTGATTATTAGGTTATTTATATTGACAGAAATATTGCAAAGGTGACACTGTGTTCTTATTGCATCCTATCAGTTGATACATGATTTTAATTTTTCCCATTATTGATTGTTTTAATGAGAGCAGATACTCTTGCCTTATTCTGAAAGTTAGAGGGAAAGTTTTCAACATTTTACCATTATGTATGGCATTTGCTTTAGGAGTTTTGGACCTTCATAATTTGACACCTCTGTAAGATACTAAAATTTTTATTCTACTTATAGCATGCTAAATATTTTTATCTGAAAGTTTTTTGAATTTTTAAAAATACTTATTTTGTATTTATTGAATTCATTGTATGATTCTTCTTCCTTTGATATGGTGAATGATATTGATGAACTTTTCAAATGTTTAATGAACTATATTTCCATTACTGAAATAATTCTAAACAGGTTGTGATGCATTGTCCTTGTTTATTTCTGAATTCAGTTTGCTAGTTTTTTGTTTAGAATTTTTCATATCTATTTTTGTGAAAGAGATTGGCTTAAAGTTTTCTTTTATTCTTGTCAAGGTTTGATGTTAAGGTTATGCTCACCTTATATAACAAATTTGAAAATTTGGCTGGGCATGGTGACTCATGCCTGTAATCTCAACAATTTCAGAGGCCAAAGTGGGAGGATTGCTTGAGCTCAGGAGTTCTAGACAAGCATGGGCAACACAGTGAGATCCTCTCTCTA
This sequence comes from Pongo abelii, assembly GCF_028885655.2. Taxonomy (NCBI): domain Eukaryota; kingdom Metazoa; phylum Chordata; class Mammalia; order Primates; family Hominidae; genus Pongo; species Pongo abelii. The sequence continues at coordinate 90,541,560 of NC_071996.2, forward strand.
CAAAATATAAAAAAATTAGCTGGGCATGGTGGCGCATGCCTGTGGTCCCCAGCTACTTGGGAGGCTGATGTGGGAGAATCATTTGGGCCCGGGGAGGTTGAGGCAGTGAGCCATGATTGCACCACTCCACTCTTGCCTAGGCAACAGAGCAAGACCCTGTCTCAAATCAATAAATACATAAAAATAAAGAGTTTGAAAATGTTTCCTCTTTTCCTATTCTTTGGGAAAATTTGTTTACAATCTGCAGCATTCACTTATAAAGTGAATATGTCCTGGAGTTTTTTGTGATAGATTTAAAATTACAGACCCAAAGTTCTTAAAATTGTATTTTTGTATTGGATAGTCTTCCCTTAGATTCAAAAAAAGAGGAAAAAGAAAGAAAGATCCTGGGACAATGACTTGGAAGAAGGTAATTTAGTTAGTAAGGTAGCCCATAGAACATGAGTGAGGGACTAGGGAAATTGAGAGAGAAGGAGGAAAGCCGAAACAAATCTATATGATCAAGCTGTTAAGCATTCTAGACGGTTGTGGTTTGATCCCCTGGGAGTTGATAGGTTTGTGTGAAGACTGCACCTGAAAGTTGTCTGTCTTAGTCCTGGAAATGATAAATGTTCATTCATTAGTGTGTGCACCCATTGGTCAAAGGTTGTCATATGAGATGTTAACTTCCTTATGTTTACACTTCTGAGCTATACATACTTTAAAGCTAAGCTGGTTTCTGCTGTGTCCTATTGTTTTAGATAAAGACAAGGCAAAAATCAAAGATGAGTTGTGTAGGGCAGTCAAGGTGTTATCGCCACATGTTTGGGCACAGATAGTTGTCGTAGCAATGATTTTATAAAGAGGTTAACCCCGTGGAGGTGAGGCAGGGCAAAGGTATTTAAACAGTCAGGGGAGATGCAGTGGCTTATGCCTGTAATCCCAACACTTTGAGAGGCCAAGGCAGGGGGGTCACTTGAGGTCAGGAGTTCCAGACCAGCCTGGCCAACATGGTGAAACCCTGTCTCTATTAAAAATACAAGAATTAGCCAGGCCTGGTGGCAGGCACCAGTAATCCCAACTACTCAAGGAGCTGAGATGGGAGAATCGCTTGAACCCGGGAAGTGGAGGTTGCAGTGACCCAAGATTGCACCACTGTACTCCAGCCAGGGTGACAGAGTGAGACTCTGTCTCACAAATAAATAAATAAAGAAACAAACAAACAAATAAAAAATTTAAAAAATAGATTTTCTATTCCATCTCAAGTCAGTTTTGCTAAAAATACAACAACAACAAAATCCTTAATAATACTGATTTTCTCTGTTGTACTTTATAGGACATTTCATTAATTTCTGCTGTTACTTTTATTATTGCCGAACTTCTATTTCATAGTGTTTAATTTTTGTTCTTTTTCTAAGCTTTTGACATCAATGATTAGCTCTGGTTTTGTGTTTCTCTTCCTTTTCAGCTAGTCAGTAAAGATTATACAATTCCCTTTAATACGATATCAGTGCTGACCCTTTTGTTTTAATATGCTCCACTTTTACCATCATTCGTTTCAAAATGCTTTCCATTTTCTATTCAAATTTCCTTATTCACACATAGCTTTCTATTTCAAAGTTCACAATTTAATTTTCAACCTTTTGAATATTTTGTATCAATAGTTATATTTTTGTTTCTGAGTTCAAGCTTAATATTATTGTGGTAAGATAGCATACTTCGCATGATTTCATTTAACATTTGTTGAGGTTTGTATTCTAGCCCAGCATTTGGCCAATTCTGGTAAATATTCTGGTGGTCTTGAAAAAAATTGCATTCTACATTTGTTTGGTGTAATGTTCTGTACATATCTATCAGGTCAACTGGATTAATTTTATTCCTCAAAAGTGTTATATTCTTAATGAATTTTTGTCTCTTTGCTTCCTCAATTCCAGAAAAAGAAACTGTTTTTTCAATATTATTTTAGGTTTATATCCTTCTCCTTGTCACCTATGTCAATTTCTGAATGGTATATTTGAGACTATATTAATAGGTGCATAAAATTTTAAGGCCTTTTTACTGTTATCAAATATTTTTCTTTACTACTATTTTTTTGTTTAAAGTCAACTAACCTAAAACTCACTTAAGTTAGTATTTTGTTAAGTCTACCATAGGGGCTTAGATACAGACATAGACCTTACTATTTTACAAATAGTCTTCCCTAGTAGCTTCTCAGCAATATAATCTCTAACAGATTACCAAATTCTCTCTCACTCTACCAAAAGCATCAGAGCAACATGTTAATCCTTTGTGGATTTCATAAGTATTTTTAGACTGTGTGGGTGTTAGTGGGCCTTGCATTTATTAACTTTGAAAACCATCATGAAACATCCACAAATTCTAGTATTTACTGAAAGTATTTGCTTGCCTGAAAATTTTCCCCCAATGAGAAATGGAAAAAGTATCTGATATTAGTATAGCTATTATCTTTTTGTTGGTTGAACATTTAAATACTTTAAAAATATGTTTGCTTTTCATATTCCTGTATAATGTACTTAAGATGTTTCTCTTGAGAACAAAATATCATTGAATTTTCTTGATCAGACAATCTTTTTCTTTTAACTGAAATATTTATTACACTTGCATTTATTGTACTTGTATATTTGTATATAAATTTAACATCTAACTTTTTTTTGCTATTTTACTCATCTGACATGTTCCGTTTTGTCTTTTTTATTTCATCTTTTTTGCACTAATTAGCCTTAGAGTTCAGCTTTTTCTTTATTATCTTGTTTCCTTTACATTCTTTAACAATTTTTAAAGATTATGCTAGGGATTACATGTCATATCCCTGATTAGAATCTAATATATAAAGTGGTACTTTTATCACTTATTAAACAAAGCAAATACATAGGAACAGTTACTTCAACTCACTTAAATTTAAGATGTATTTTGTGTATTTTTACTTTTAACAGTCACTGAGGAATGGAAACATGCCATTCCAAGTACATCCTACTTTAATTTCTGGGTTTCAAAACCATGATATAATAAAATATTTTGGAGTTTAACAAAATTTATTAATAGCTAACTGGCTCAGATCAGGATACCAGAAGTGGTATGCTGCCATAATAGATACCTGAAATACGAAGCATTGTCTCTGAGACTCAGAGACAAAGAGAAGGTGGAAGGTCCTAAAGAACGCATAGTGAAAAGTTGAATGAAGTGAGAAAATCGTCATCAGTGATATGTGATTTGTGACTAGAATCTCCATAGACTTTGTTCTAGTTTGTGTCTACAACGACTATATTGCAAATTCATCAACTGACCCACATGAAACTGAACTTATTATCAAGTCAGAATGCAAAAGGGATTTGATCAATATAGGAAAGCATAACCCAAAATTGTCCATTATTCCTATGGTAGAATTACTAATTCATCAATAATCTGTTCAAACTCATAATTATTAACATCGTGTCTTATTTAAACTTATATTTTTCATTATTTTTCCTAAATAATTGAGGGCAAGTAATGTTTTATAATTAACAAAAACAATGAAAGAGGTTATTGAAATAAATGGTCCCCTAAAGTCACTTCTATGTATTTCATATTTTAGACATGTGGATTCTGAAAAAATGGAACCTAAAACTCCTCTCTAAACATTTTTAAATTATTATTTTGCAAGAACAATTTTTAAACATGAACGTTCTGTCAATTTGATAAACATCTACATACTGACATTGGTTTCTTCTTAAGAATTGATTAGACTCGAGTATTATATATGTTAATAAAATAATGAAAATCAAGACAATTGCTATACTGTGTCCCCATTGCATAGTGCAAAAGCAGTGTTTTGGCAGATAGGATAAAAACAAAATTACATAAATAATAGGTTTTGTTAAAGATGAAGAAAATATTTCTACAAAAGATAAAGCACAATCACAAAACTTTAAGTGGAGAATCTATTAAAAATTTGGGGGGATAGGTGGTATTTTTGGGAAAGGATTTATGCTGTCAAAAAATAGTTATGCTCAGCCTTCTGAATACATTTAATATTATTCTGTGTTGAGTAACTGAGTTGTGATGCAAATCTTTGACCCGTTCTTTAAGTTTCTCTTGTTTAGTGACAGTGAAGCAGAAACTCTAATTAAACTAATCAAAAGGCAGTTGGGGATGATGAATTTTGTTTACGTGAAAACTAGTGAAGCTGCACTGGTCAGAAAATAATTTATTGGCTAGTAAAAAATTAGTCAAAAGGACAAATTTCTCTGTTGATGTCATGCAGAACATCTTTTAATAATTAAAGTTTCCTCCTTCCATTTCAGCAGATTTTACATTTTCTGCCATCTGTTTAGAGTAGACGTAGTGCTGATGTCTAATCAGCTAATGCACAACATTTTTCACATGTAGATTTCTCTGAGTCATCAAGTGCCTTTAGCCAACAGCATAATGGTTCACTGTTGATATTCAGACATTGAGCTTCAGGAGCAGTTCTCAGAAGAGAATTTGGTTACCTGCAGTAGTCATAATTGTTGTTTGTCAAATATTTCAAATACTCTAATCCCCAACCTCCCTACCTTCTAGGCCCATAGTAGTATTGCACTGCTGTCTCTTTTGTTTGGAAGTGGGTTGGTTTCTAGTTTAGGTCAATGAGTCATTAGCATTTAATTGCTGAAGTCAGAACTTAGCATGTACTTGCTACAGCAAGAACTCTTAGAGTCTTTATCTTTCCTCTGATATGGGAGCCAATATGACGTGCAAAGGTGACCACTGTGTCATCCAAAGTCTCTGAGTGATTGTAATAAACAAAGGCCCCCTGATGGACATAGAGCATAAACAAGAAATAAATACTTGTTGTTTAAAGCCTCTGAGATGCTGGGGGTTGTTTGCTACTGCAGTAATTCTCAACTGAAATCCATATCACCTATGACTTTCAAAGCAGATTTCTATTCTTAAGAGTATAGCACTTTGTTTTGCAGAAATCAGTGGTGCATTATTTATTTATTTATATACTGTAAAGTCTCCAAATGGTATATTAGTTTGATAGAGAGATATTTTCTGTCAAAAGCTCTCATTTCAGGTGAATTTATTATCTAAAAAGCACCTATATATCTTCATTCACATACACCAGCTGCTTGTTTCCTTGCACCAAGAAAACATTATATTGTCAAATGATAGGATTAGAATAGTCTTTCTTTGAGTATGGTCTACAATCAAGAGCACCACAATTAATGACTTTCTTATTAAAAATGCAGATTTCCCCAAAACCTTGCTCCAGGTCTATTGAATCTGAATTACAAGAAATTTGTGGCTGTACAGAAAATACAGAAAACAAACATTTCCAACAAGTTCTCCAGGTATTTATAATATATAGCAATATTTGAGAATCACAGCTTCCTGAATACTTTTATACAAAATTGTTATATTTATCTAGAATGTTAAAGTATCAGCCAATTTGTGTCATTTCTAGTATTAAGAGAATGGTGACTGACAAACTTAGAAAACTTGAACAGTAAACATTATTTTAGATGCAAATTGAATGATTGACTTTTTTCACAGCCTTAAAAGCTTGGAACAATTTTTGTGTTTGATTTAGCTTTTTGCTTACAACTAAATTGTTGAACTGTGCTGTGTATCTCTTTGTATCAAAGGCTGAAAAACAATGGCTGAGTTTACATAAAAATATAATAAAATCTGTTGCAGAATGACAGGTTTAAATTGTCTTCACGTGTGAGTTGCCAAATTTTCAAGATAGCACCATCATTTTATTTGTATGTGAAATATTATATGTTGCACCTCAACCTTCCATTTACAGAAGTATTTTAAGGGCTACGATATAATGATATTATCCAAATTGGTGGTGTTCTGCCCTGAAGAAGTCTGAAAAAATTTGTACAAGTTAGGCTAGATTTTATCAAAATTCTTTCATACATTTCCAAACAGAATCCACATTACTGGCATTCTTAACCTCAATTGCTCTCAAAAGTATTATTATCAACTAGCATGGGAATGAACGACCAGTGAAATTTTATTGGTGGAGAAAACAGATGCTTGTGGTGATAAATTTTTGCAGTTTTGTTAGCATGCCATGATAGACACTGTTATAATCTATTTACATACATTATATATTGCCATGCTAGGGAATTTTAAAAAGTAGTATTCAATAGTTACATGTCTACTTGAATGAATTTGGAATATGATTCCACATTAATGCCAGCACTTCTACAAATATCCCCCAAATAACTGTGCAGATAATCCTGTCACTCTTTCTGGTGTAATAACATAATAGCTAAAATATTGTTTTTGAGTAGCAAATACTATGTATAAATTGTGTCACTTGTTTCTTATAATGACTCTATGAGGGGCATACTATTACTATCTCCATTTAATACAAGAGCAAACTGAGGTTCATAGAAGTTAAGTAAATTTCCTAATTAGCTTATACTTTATTGTTCAGCTTTGTATATGACATTCCCCTTCCATATTGAAAACCAAAAGATAAATTATCCAATAGTTAGATGATCATTGATGGTTTATATTGGCAGTTCTAATGTCACATTATATACATAAATGCATATGCCTTTTCTATACAAGAAAAATCATATGGATATATTTTAGATAAGAGTATGTAAAAATGTATTTTTGACCATATCTTGAAGTAATATTGATCATTCGGTACTAATTCATCTTTTGATGATTTACTAATTGATATTTCTTAACATCAAACCAATACATATTGAGTATGTGCTGAGCAATGTTGCATGTGCTAGAGATGTATCAGTTGAACCAAACAACAGTCCTTTCCTTTAAGGAGTTTATATCATTAAAGGTCAGTGATCTGTGAAAAAAGACATTTGAAAAGCATATATAATTTCTATTGCATATTATATAGTGATAAGAACTATGGAAAATAAGAGGAATAGAAAAGACTATACCGAATTATGAATACTGTAGTTGAGTGGTGAGAATGAAATTTAAATTGCAGTGCTCTGGAGGGTGCCACTGAGGATGGACATTGAGAAAAGACTCAAAACAGGCTAGGAAGAATTAGTTCTATAAAATTTTTAAATACCTGGCCCTACATAAGTGACAAGGATATATTTAAATATATTTAAGTACTAATATCTGTCTCTATTTCATAAAAGTTCATATGCATTTTCCCCACTATTAAACATCACTACAATATGGATACATCTTGCCAATAGTTGTTATGAGGATTACACTAAGTATAAATGTAAAGCCCTTTAACGTTGCTGTCATGTAGTAAGTGCTTTATAAGTACTGCTGTGCTTATTCTCTCTCACAATTCTTAAAAATAACATCTTGCTTCCAGCATTTAGAGGTTTATTATTCCTAAAAGTATATTCATTTCAACTAAAACATTATTTTATATGATTACTTTGTGCATCTTTGGAAGATTTCAGGAGTTTTTATTTTTTCATTCTGTTTTGGAATTTTGCATATTATGAGCTGTCTTTAGCACTTTTAAATTTTTATATCCGTGCACTTTCTCAAAATTAATTGTTTTTCAAGGAGAGGATTGTCTCTACGTCATTGATGGCTTGCAGCATGAGATGTCTGGTGAAGATACTATTAATTGAGAAGAAAATGTTTTATGATAAAAAAAAGACTAGCAGAAAATAAAGTAAGATGTTAAAGTTACCACAAAATAAAATATCTGAGACAAGATGCAGAAGATAAGTTAGCATTTGAACTTTTTTCCATGACCTAGATGCCAATACATTTCCTTTAAATAATCCAATCCAAATTGTATAAAGCGGTTAAAAGATAATCAAAGAGGTTTCTGAATTTCTTGTTTTCTTAAGATGTCTTCTACATTTCTGTTTCTAAAAACTTATGAATCACTTGATCAGTATTGGGCATTCCCCACTAATAAGCCTCAAAATTTGTAAGTATGTCATGGATTTTTAAAAATACATGGCAAAAAAATTATTTTCCTTTATAACACACCTGTTTCATGAGTCACTATAATTTATATTACCATGAAACTTATTCACTTTTTGTGAGGGAAGAGGCTCAGAAAAATTAAGAAAGGCCCTAATCACATTAAAGGAAATCAATTATTTTTATCAGAAATTCATAGCTCTTATATAACAATACAAGCATATATTATAAAATTATGCCATACTCTGAACAGGATCAAAATACACTTTTTGGCATACTTGAAATGGATAGTAATTCTTTATTTATAATCTGTAATGCAGAATAGTTTCTGGAACAAAAAGAATGGTTATTTTTAATCTTAAGTATTAGCATAATATAAATTTTTGACTAATGGTGAAAATATTGATTCTATTTTTCTAACATTGAGGATAGGAATTTATGAGTCAGTGAATAAAAATAAAAGGCAATCAGCAGCAAGAATCAACAGCGAGGGCAAAATGGTTTTAATGCTTTTGCTTTTCTTATGTTTCCAGGAAATGATGCTCCCAACATGATGAGCACTAATGGACAACTGTATTAGTCAATATGGCTTTTATTGTTTTTAAATGAATCACAACGTGATTTCTCTGATAGCTTATAAAATATAAGTTTGAGAGAGAGGTGTCAGTACTATTGGTACTAATTTGTCTCCGTATATTATTTTCTCTGAATAAAGTAACAGAATTTTGTTGCTCACAAAAAGTGTCATGCATTACATTCATAAAACAATGCAAATGATGCCTGTGTCTGTGTACACACTCTAGTTTATAAAATCTAATTTGAAAATTATTAACTTGAAAACTGAGATGTATTTAACTTTTTGAAGGACTCATCACAGATTTTCTTCAGGTAGATAATTTTCTCTTTCAACACTTTAATTAAAACTTATGACACATTGGTCAAGATGGCCGAATAGGAACAGCTCCGGTCTACAGCTCCCAGTGTGAGTGATGCAGAAGATGGGTGATTTCTGCATTTCCATCTGAGGTACCGTGTTCTTCTCACTAGGGAGTGCCAGACAGTGGGCGCAGGTCAGTGGGTGAGCGCACCGTGCCCCAGCCAAAGCAGGGGCAAGGCATTGCCTCACTCAGGAAGTGCAAGGGGTCAGGGAGTTCCCTTTCCGGGGGTGACAGACGGCACCTGGAAAATCGGGCCACTCCGACCCGAATACTGTGCTTTTCTGATGGGCTTAGGAAATGGTGCACCAGGAGATTATAGCCCGCACCTGGCTCAGAGGGTCCTATGCCCACGGAGTCTCACTGATTGCTAGCACAGCAGTCTGAGATCAAACAGCAAGGCGGCAGCGAGGCTGGGGGAGGGGCGCCCGCCATTGCCCAGGCTTGCTTAGGTAAACAAAGCAGCCAGGAAGCTTGAACTGGGTGGACCCCACCACAGCTCAAAGAGGCCTGCCTGCCTCTGTAGGCTCCACCTCTGGGGGCAGGGCACAGACAAACAAAAAGACAGCAGTAACCTCTGCAGACTTAAATGTCCCTGTCTGACAGTGTTGAGGAGAGCAGTGGTTCTCCCAGCACGCAGCTGGAGATCTGTGAATGGGCAGACTGCCTCCTCAAGTGGGTCCCTGACCCCTGACCCCCCAGCAGCCTAACTGGGAGGCAGCCCCCAGCAGGGGCAGACTGACACCTCACATGGCCGGCAGGGTACTCCAACAGACCTGCAGCTGAAAGTCCTGTCTGTTAGAAGGAAAACTAACAAACAGAAAGGACATCCACACCAAAAACCCATCTGTACATCACCATCATCAAAGACCAAAAGTAGATAAAACCACAAAGATGGGGAAAAAACAGAGCAGAAAAACTGGAAACTCTAAAAAGCAAAGTGCCTCTCCTCCTCCAAAGGAACACAGTTCCTCACCAGCAATGGAACAAAGCTGGATGGAGAATGACTTTGACAAGCTGAGAGAAGAAGGCTTCAGACAACCAAATTACTCTGAGCTACGGGAGGATATTCAAACCAAAGGCAAAGAAGTTGAAAACTTCGAAAAAAATTTAGAAGAATGTATAACTAGAATAACCAATACAGAGAAGTGCTTAAAAGAGCTGATGGAGCTGAAAACCAAGGTTCGAGAACTACATGAAGAATGCAGAAGTCTCAGGAGCCGATGGGATCAAATGGAAGAAAGGGTATCAGCAATGGAAGATGAAATGATTGAAATGAAGTGAGAAGGGAAGTTTAGAGAAAAAAGAATAAAAAGAAATGAACAAAGCCTCCAAGAAATATGGGACTATGTGAAAAGACCAAATCTACGTCTGATTGGTGTACCTGAAAGTGACGGAGAGAATGGAACCAAGTTGGAAAACACTCTGCAGGATATTATCCAGGAGAACTTCCCCAATCTAGCAAGGCAGGCCAACATTCAGATTCAGGAAATACAGAGAACGCCACAAAGGTACTCCTCGAGAAGAGCAACTCCAAGACACATAATTGTCAGATTCACCAAAGTTGAAATGAAGGAAAAAATGTTAAGGGCAGCCAGAGAGAAAGGTCGGGTTACCATCAAAGGGAAACCCATCAGACTAATAGCGGATCTCTCGGCAGAAACCCTACAAGCCAGAAGAGAGTGGGGGCCAATATTCAACATTCTTAAAGAAAAGAATTTTCAACCCAGAATTTCATATCCAGCCAAACTAAGCTTCATAAGTGAAGGAGAAATAAAATACTTTACAGACAAGCAAATGCTGAGAGATTTTGTCACCACCAGGCCTGCCCTAAAAGAGCTCCTGAAGGAAGCGCTAAACATGGAAAGGCGCAACCGGTACCAGCCACTGCAAAATCATGCCAAAATGTAAAGACCATCGAGACTAGGAAGAGACTGCATCAACTAACGAGCAAAATAACCAGCTAACATCATAATGACAGGATCAAATTCACACATAACAATATTAACTTTAAATGTAAATGGACTAAATTCTCCAATTAAAAGACACAGACGGGCAAATTGGATAAAGACTCAAGACCCATCAGTGTGCTGTATTCAGGAAACCCATCTCACATGGAGAGACACACATAGGCTCAAAATAAAAGGATGGAGGAAGATCTACCAAGCAAATGGAAAACAAAAAAATGCAGGGGTTGCAATCCTAGTCTCTGATAAAATGGACATTAAACCAACAAAGATCAAAAGAGACAAAGAAGGCCATTACATAATGGTAAAGGGATCAATTCAACAAGAAGAGCTAACTATCCTAAATATATATGTACCCAATACAGGAGCACCCAGATTCATAAAGCAAGTCCTGAGTGACCTACAAAAAGACTTAGACTCCCACACAATAATAATGGGAGACTTTAACACCCCACTGTCAACATTAGACAGATCAATGAGACAGAAAGTTAACAAGGATACCCAGGAATTGAACTCAGCTCTGCACCAAGCAGACCTAATAGACATCTACAGAACTCTCCACTCCAAATCAACAGAATATACATTTTTTTCAGCACCACACCACACCTACTACAAAATTGACCACATACTTGGAAGTAAAGCTCTCCTCAGTAAATGTAAAAGAAGAGAAATTATAACAAACTATCTCTCAGATCACAGTGCAATCAAGCTAGAACTCAGGATTAAGAATCTCACTCAAAACCACTCAACTACATGGAAACTGAACAACCTGCTCCTGAATGACTACTGGGTACATAACGAAATGAAGGCAGAAATAAAGATGTTCTTTGAAACCAACGAGAACAAAGACACATCATACCAGAATCCCTGGGATGTATTCAAAGCAGTGTGTAGAGGGAAATTTATAGCACTAAATGCCCACAAGAGAAAGCAGGAAAGATCCAGAATCAATACCCCAACATCACAATTAAAAGAACTAGAAAAGCAAGAGCAAACACATTCAAAAGCTAGCAGAAGGCAAGAAATAACTAAAATCAGAGCAGAAATGAAGGAAATAGAGACACAAAAAACCCTTCAAAAAATTAATGAATCCAGGAGCTGGTTTTTTGAAAGGATCAACAAAATTGATAGACCGCTAGCAAGATTAATAAAGAAAAAAAGAGAGAAGAATCAAATAGATGCAATAAAAAATGATAAAGGGGATATCACCACCAATCCCACAGAAATACAAACTACCATCAGAGAATACTACAAATACCTCTACGCAAATAAACTAGGAAATCTAGAAGAAATGGATAATTTCCTCAACACATACACCCTCCCAAGACTAAACCAGGAAGAAGTTGAATCTCTGAATAGACCAATAACAGGAGCTGAAATTGTGGCAATAATCAATAGCTTACCAACCAAAAAAAGTCCAGGACCAGATGGATTCACAGCTGAATTCTACCAGAGGTACAAGAAGGAACTGGTACCATTCCTTCTGAAACTATTCCAATCAATAGAAAAAGAGGGAATCCTCCCTAACTCATTTTATGAGGCTAGCATCATCCTGATACCAAAGCCGGGCAGAGACACAACCAAAAAAGAGAATTTTAGACCAATATCCTTGATGAACATTGATGCAAAAATCCTCAATAAAATACTGGCAAACAGAATCCAGCAGCACATCAAAAAGCTTATCCACCATGATCAAGTGGGCTTCATCCCTGGGATGCAAGGCTGGTTCAATATATGCAAATCAATAAATGTAATCCAGCATATACACTGAAACAAAGACAAAACCACATGATTATCTCAATAGATGCAGAAAAGGCCTTTGACAAAATTCAACAACCCTTCATGCTAAAAACTCTCAATAAATTAGGTATTGATGGGATGTATCTCAAAATAATAAGAGCTATCTATGACAAACCCACAGCCAATATCATACTGAATGGGCAAAAACTGGAAGCATTCCGTTTGAAAACTGGCACAAGACAGGGATGCCCTCTCTCACCACTTCTATTCAATGTAGTGTTGGAAGTTCTGGCCAGGGCAATTAGGCAGGAGAAGGAAATAAAGGATATTCAATTAGGAAAAGAGGAAGTCAAATTGTCCCTGTTTGCAGATGACATGATTTTATATCTAGAAAACCCCATTGTCTCAGTCCCAAATCTCCTTAAGCTGATAAGCAACTTCAGCAAAGTCTCAGGATACAAAATCAATGTACAAGAATCACAAGCATTCTTATACACCAATAACAGACAAACAGAGAGCCAAATCATGAGTGAACTCCCATTCACAATTGCTTCAAAGAGAATAAAATACCTAGGAATCCAACTTACAAGGGATGTGAAGGACCTCTTCAAGGAGAAATACAAACCACTGCTCAAGGAAATAAAAGAGGATACAAACAAATGGAAGAATATTCCATGCTCATGGGTAGGAAGAATCAATATCGTGAAAATGGCCATACTGCCCAAGGTAATTTATAGATTCAATGCCATCCCCATCAAGCTACCAATGACTTTCTTCACAGAATTGGAAAAAACTACTTTAAAGTTCATATGGAACCAAAAAAGAGCCCGCATCGCCAAGTAAATCCTAAGCCAAAAGAACAAAGCTGGAGGCATCACGCTACCTGACTTCAAACTATACTACAAGGCTACAGTAACCAAAACAGCATGGTACTGGTACCAAAACAGAGATATAGATCAATGGAACAGAACAGAGCCCTCAGAAATAATGCCACATATCTACAACTATCTGATCTTTTACAAACCTGACAAAAACAAGCAATGGGGAAAGGATTCCCTATTTAATAAATGGTGCTGGGAAAACTGGCTAGCCATATGTAGAAAGCTGAAACTGGATCCCTTCCTTACACCTTATACAAAAATCAATTCAAGATGGATTAAGGACTTAAATGTTAGACCTAAAACCATAAAAACCCTAGAAGAAAACCTAGGCATTACCATTCAGGACATAGGCATGGGCAAGGACTTCATGTCTAAAACACCAAAAGCAATGGCAACAAAAGCCAAAATTGACAAATGGGATCTAATTAAACTAAAGAGCTTCTGCACAGCAAAAGAAACTACCATCAGAGTGAACAGGCAACCTACAAAATGGGAGAAAATTTTCACAACCTACTCATCTGACAAAGGGCTAATATCCAGAATCTACAATGAACTCCAACAAATTTACAAGAAAAAAATCAAACAACCCCATCAAAAAGTCGGCAAAGGACATGAACAGACACTTCTCAAAAGAAGACATTTATGCAGCCAAAAAACACATGAAAAAATGCTCACCATCACTGGCCATCAGAGAAATGCAAATCAAAACCACAATGAGATACTATCTCACACCAGTTAGAATGGCAGTCATTAAAAAGTCAGGAAACAACAGGTGCTGGAGAGGATGTGGAGAAATAGGAACACTTTGACACTGTTGGTGGGACTGTAAACTAGTTCAGCCCTTGTGGAAGTCAGTGTGGCGATTCCTCAGGGATCTAGAACTAGAAATTCCATTTGACCCAGCCATCCCATTACTGGGTATATACCCAAAGGACTATAAATTATGCTGCTATAAAGACACATGCACACGTATGTTTATTGCCACATTATTCACAATAGCAAAGACTTGGAACCAACCCAAATGTCTAACAATGACAGACTGGATTAAGAAAATGTGGCACATATACACTATGGAATACTGTGCAGCCATAAAAAATGATGAGTTCATGTCCTTTGTAGGGACATGGATGAAATTGGAAATTATCATTCTCAGTAAACTATCGCAAGAACAAAAAACCAAACACTGCATATTCTCACTCATAGGTGGGAATTGAACAATGAGAACACATGGACACAGGAAGGGGAACATCACACTTTGGGGACTGTTGTGGGGTGGAGGGAGGGGGGAGGGATAGCATTGGGAGATATACCTAATGCTAGATGACGAGTTAGTTGGTGCAGCGCACCAGCATGGCACATGTATACATATGTAACTAACCTGCACATTGTGCACATGTACCATAAAACCTAAAGTATAATAATAATCAATAAATAAATACATAAATAAAAACAAAAAACAAAAAACTTATTTGTTTCCCTTCCTCAAACCCACCTATGTTGTCCTTCAGGCAACTGTTCAGAGATATAATGGACTTGGTCAGCCAGTACATTCCATCAGCTGATCCATGAAGATATGAAACTTAGATTTGATTAAGTTAATAATTAAGTTAGAGTTATTTGTTTTTGTGTGGTATAGCTTACAAATGATGACAACCCACACAAATGAACAAAGATTATAAAGCAAGTTTCACCAAAGATGCAGAACATCTTTAATAGAAATTGTTGCTTTTTTTCATTTATTTTTGAATAATGCGCTAATATAAAAATATATTAATTACTAATATTAAATTAGCCTCTCTTTTTATTGATATATAGTAGTTGTTCATATGTACAGGGTCCATGTATTTTTTTGATACATGCATACAATGTGTAATGGTCAAATAAGGGGAATTGAGATATCCATAGCTGCAAACACCATTTCTTTGTTTTGGGAACATTCCAAATCTTTTCTTCTAGCTATTTTGAAGTGTACTATAAATTCTTATTAACTATGGTCATCCTAGTGTGCTACTGAACACTAAAACTTATTATAAGTGAAATATTACAGAAATATTTTTAAAACTTCAAGGGAGGAAACATTTTTGAAAGAAAATTATACTATAAATAATCATTTTGAGCCCACAAACTTTTTAATGGAGTATCAATTATACATTTAAACAATAGACTAACTTTCTTAAGAGGAATCTGAAGAAACCAAAAAGGATTTAGTGAAAAACTAGAGTTATCATGGGCTTGACACAAAAACTTATGGAAAAAAATTACCCTATTGTGATTTTTTTCAGACATAATATTTGGGATATAAATCCTAAATGACATTTCAGTGTGTCATAGAAGGATATAACAAGAATGATAATTATTCCATTTTTAAATTTTTTATTCTTGATGCTACACAATCCTGATGAAAAAAAATCTTGGTAACATATATGTAAAGATAGGAATTATATAGTGAAGAATCAACTAAGAGAAATGAAATGCATTCTCTGGTAATGTGTGATTCCATTTTATGTAGTGCTGAGTGAAATCTTGGGATGCAAGCACATGTGCCATCGTCTAAAAATATTCCATGTAGCCAATAGTTCCTCTAGATCACAGAGTGCATGTCTGAACAAAGCTTAGACATCCCAGGCCCAAATGTTACACCCTTCTTGCCAGCTCTGCAAGAAGCAGATATGGAAGACTATATGACATCTCTGAGAAGATGTGTCACTGAAATAATGTTCCCTGAATCTAATGAAACAATGTTATATGCATGCACATACGTAGACTCACAGACAATATTATCTGCAGATTGATTTTGGCTTTCATTTGCCTACTTCTTTTCTTCCTCAATCAAGTATTAATTCCATATTCATTTATTAATTACCTGCTTAATAAGGGAGCATATCACTATGCTGGACCTAAACTTAATACTAGAGAAAGTGAAAGTATGCTCTGGTTGAAAAGACACAGATACATACACACACATGCACACACACACACACCTCTTTATTTATATGTGTGTATATATACATACAAACATACACACACACATATACATATATGCGTAAGGAAAAAGTAAAAGCCAAAGATAGTAGATATAAAATGTACAAGTACTGAGAATTTCAGAGTAAGAAAATCTGTGTACCTGTGCATTGTAAGATAAAAACCTTATGGAGGCATTGGTTACTTGGAGGAAGTATTAGAGGAAGTATAAACAAAATTTCGAAGGTAAGCATTTCTAGAAAGTGAAGAGTTTAATCAATGACCCCAACAGGTAAGAAAAATCAAGATTTCAATATTATGTGATATGAAAGTTGCTTGTTGGGGACAAATAAAATGAGATAAATGGTAAAAAGAGATCAATTACATACATATTATGTGTTATATTGAGATATTTTCTTCAATATCATTTAAGTAGTCAACTATGGGTGATTCTGATGATGATAGTGGTAACAATGAAATGACATATCAGTGAAATTTGCAATAAATTTGGGATTAAGACAGCAATATGTACTTGGAATCCATACAAGGCACTAATGGTTTGGCAAGTTACAAAAATAAGACAATGCCACAGTGTTGCAAGATATAGCAACAATATGCTCCATGTGATTCTGTCTTCACATTTAAAAGCACTTTTTATTTGCAGCTGCTAATGTAAGCCTTGATATTTTCAGTATTATTTAAATTGCCTTGTAAGAATGTTATTTTAAACTTGTAAATATTTGTTAATTCTAAATGAAATTACCATCATGTGACACAATAAAATGCCTAATTTCTCATGAATAGGAAATCAAAGAAATACTGTGTGTGCAACTAAAAACAAAAAACTACAATCTAAGGATGTATTTTCAGATAAGTGAATTACTATAAATGAGTTGCTAATGAAGAATTCTAGATTCTCCATTGAAGTTCTGTAAAAAATTATCTGACTTCTAAAATTGCCATATAGGGAGTAATTATTTATATGGAACAAATTAGCTCAATAAAAATCAATGATCTTTGTACATATAAAATTAGGACAATGTCAACTAAATAGCAAAGGACATAATTGTGCATATATAAGAAAATTTTGATAAGTAATATTGCTCAGGAAGTAATTTATTTTCTGAATGTATGTAACTGTAGATAAAAAATTAAAATTGCTGCTGTAAAGAAATGCACTATTTTTGAAGGAAAACCTAAAAATATCCAGAATACACTGAAGTACTTGTGCCAAAGAGATGAACTGAGTTCAATAGCATTGAAATTTTATTTCCAGCAAAGCAAGATATTATCTATTCATTATTGTGATCACATTTATATCTTTCTTTGTTCATCACAGGCCTTAAATTATAAATAATTAGGGATCACCAAGAATATACATAAAATAAGCATGGTTAATTATATTAGTTCTGCTATTTGTTAATTTTCTGCACTAAACAGACATAATTTAGGTTACTTTAGAGGGTGGGGCTTTATGTTAAGGATATATAGAGAATAGTTAGGAAATCTGGGAAATCATCTTATTGGCATAGTCTGCATTCAAGGATTGTTGGGCATGTTTAAGATGCCGCAAAAACTCTGAAAATGCAAATCCAACTTTGAAAGTTTTTAAATTTTCTTAAGTATCTTCTTTCTATCTTTCCTATATTGTTCCTAATAATTGTATTGATTGCCCCTTCTGTAGTCTGCTTCCTTTTATATCTGGCCTTCTGCTGTCTATATCAGCTTTTGCACTGCTGTACTCCATGTGAGTAACTTCTGCTCAAGAACTACAGAAGCAAAATGGGTGAGCTAGCAAGTCCCTGAATCTTTGAGCAGAATTCTAATGCTTGCCTACCCAGATGCCTTTGGAAACAAATCTCCAGTGAAAGCAGCTATGTCCAAGCAGGGATGCTTGCAGAGTTCAAAGTGTAAGAAGCTTAACATAGGGAGTGTATATACAGAATCTCATGATTTGACCAAAAAATAGCCATGAAAGTTTTCCAAAATAAGATGAATATAAACGTCTCCTCTGTCACTGAAAAAGGCATTACCAAGTCCAGAACAAAGAATATTACAAAAAGAAATTATCATATAAAAATGAACCAAACTAACAAGTGACATGACTATGAAAAATAGTTTTTTGTGTAAGAGAATACTTTTTCCACTGATATTTGTAACATTCATTTGAAAGATAGAGTGATTTCCTCTCTTTTGTCCAATCATGTTACTTGGTATTTCAATTGATATTATTTTCATTATGATTATCATTCAAAAATTGACTGTGTTTAATTAATACAATGAATGTCTGTAAGAATTCTCAGATTTCCTCAAGACTGTTCCACAATGAGCAACTCTACCACAGGAAGAGTAAATATAAGTAACACAGCACAAAATTCAGACAAATAGACAACTCTAAATATAAATATACCCTCAAGTAAAGGGCTTTTCTATAATTAAATATTTTAAATATATTTTTAAAAACTAAATGATATTAAAAGTGACAAACATGTATTTATTAAAATTATATACAAAATAGATCTATATTTAGAATATTTGCTAACATATAATATATTCAATATATTATATACACTGTTTTTGGCCTAATCACTTTTTATTATGCTAATAATTGAAAACATTTTAATAATTTTGATAAAATAATATTTTCTATGCTAATGCTAAGAAAATATTAACTTATTTTATAGTTTAAAATAAGCATATTTATTGAAGTAGTGGGCAAACATTAGGTCTATGTCCAACTCACTTTAATGTTACCATATTACGTCTAATCATACTAGAGTATGTCCAAAAAATGTCCAAATATGTGCAGCAGTTTCCTTGCAGTCTGAATATTTGAATATTTATTATGTCTTCTATTGCCCTAAAAAAATTAATGAAATGTCAGATTTCAACTTAAATGAATACCCATCATCCTTAAGGAAAAAGACTATATATCATAAACAATGCCAGTTCCAGGAATAAAAATGTCAAAGCATTTATCATATAAAATGACTGCAGATGTGATTTAAAATAAAATGCTAGTAGCATCTTTGTTCTTCCATTATCATCTGGAGTGAGGATCGAAAGTAAAAAGTAAACTATTTTTAATAAAATTAATAGTGAGGTAATTTCTTTATAATTCACATTAATGAGCAAGTTATATTCTTAAAATATAGTTCAAAATGTGATAAATTTCTTGGACTTCTATCTACCGAATATGTTACATTTTCATTGCTCTTTTCATTCAAAAGGAATTCTTGAATTTAGACAATTAGTCCCCTTTGTAAAAACAATAAGTACACTGTTATTAAAAACAGTATTCAAAATTACAAAAAAAATAAGTAAATATTGCTAAAATTGTTATTTTTTAAACTTTAAAAGTATAGTTTTATAACATTAAGTTTGATTTTCTGATATAATTACCTATATATCTTAGACAACAGTTTTTTATTTTAATTCAATGGGTAATGATGCTTTTGATTTTTCTTCCAGCAACCCACAATGTAGTCATAGCCAGCAAGGTATAGGCATGTGGCTACTTCCCTGGGTGTGTAACAATGATCCCTCTACTTCAGCAAGATCTCTCTTCTGTGTTCCTTTATTTGTTCTGTGAAAATTTTATGACATCAACTGACAACACTGTTCTAGAAACAAGGGTTTCACAGTGGACATGCCCTCACATTTTAGTGTAAAGAGTTAGATAGTGAATAAGCCAACAACCAGACGAGATAATTCCACATCGTGATGACTGCTCATAAGACTCTTACTTCTTTTGTTGATAAGTCTATGGGGTATTGGGCTACAGATTGAATTTTGTGTTGAGAAGCTACATTAGCTTAGATTATTAGCTGCCTTTCTGGGAAGCTAATATTTAATTTAAAACCTGAATTTTAAAGAGTCCAGGACAATGAAGACTAGGCACAGGGAAGTATTCCATAAGAGACAGCAGATACAAAAGTCTAAAGCAGGAATGAACTTTGTGGATATGATATTTTTAAAAGTGGTTTGAGGCTGGTCTATGGGAAGATCTTTAGAGCTGTGTAAATCTACTGTAAGAAATTATTTACTGCTTGAACACATTATTCTCTGAAACTTTAGTGAACTTGTCAGGATGATGATGGACAAGCAATCAATAAACTGGTCTTCTATAGACATTTTACTCTTCTGCAAAATTACATTCACATGCATGCACATTCTCTCTACTTCTAGACCTCTTAGTTACTAGCATCTCCATTCTCCAGATGGAGAATATGTAGCATAACATCGAGGATTCATCTTGTTAGACCTACCTGTTGTACAGTACCCTCTGTGAGAAATTTATAATTGTGTAGCATAACATTGAGGATTCATCTTGTTAGACCTACCTGTTATACAGTACCCTCTGTGAGAAACAGGGCAACAATGAATGGGAGAGATTAGTTAAATTATGTCCAGTTACTAAATTCACCTGAGAGAGTTGCCACTCCTTTATACTTCTTTTGTTCATTCCGATACCCTTTTCTTTGCTTGCCTGAGTGCCTATGGTCAAATAACTGATTTTAGACTTCCACCAAGATGGTGACGGGGTAGAAAGATAGAGTGCATTTCAAATTATCACACATTTAAAAAGTAAAACTTCTTAGGAGTCTCCATTAGAAGGTTAGATTGGGAAAGAGTTATTTGCATAATGAAATATTATAAATTTATTTTTGGGTTCAAAGAGATCCTGCTATTTTTGACCCCAATTAACATAACTAATCAAGGACTAATCTACATATCACACTTTATTGACAGTCTTAGTAAGTGGCCAGTCAACATGAGTCACTGCCAATCATATTTATTTATTTATTCATTTTTATTTTTAGAGACGAGGTCTCACTCTGTCTCCCAGGCTGTAGTGCAGTGGTGCAATCATAGCTCACTGCAGCCTCAAACTCCTGGGCTCAAGCAGTCCTCTCACCTCAGTCTTCCAAGTAACTGGAAGTACCAATGCACACCACCACACCCAGCTAGTGCCAATTATGTTTCTTTGGCTCTCAACAGGCTATAACTTGTTATTCTGTGTGATGAACCCCATAAGTTGAAACTACCAAATATGGATAAATCTGCAGTTGCAATGAGATTAGAAAGTTAAAATATGTTGCTATAATGTAAAAGTCTAATATATTCGGAGGCAGCATTAAATTTTACAAAACATGGAATTTTTAATAAGTAACATCTACATATTTATTCACACATATACATATATTATTTCATGAGAAAACATAGGTATTTAGGATTTAAATAGTTTATGCATTTTATTTCTTTGTCTATTCAGATAATTCAAGAGACTTACTTTATATGAGAATTAAATAAGCAATTAAACGACAGCCTACCGTAACCTTTAAGAGGTAACCTTTAAGAGAGCTCAACAAAATTGGCTTTATAAAAGATTAATATATACAATTAAAATGTTTCTTTCATACATGCAAAAAATTAAAATATCTATTACAATATGTTTTCTGTTCAGAATCTAAAAGGACAAAAAGTATGGGGAAAACTGAAACTGCTGAGACCTAATAATGGGCAGACACACATACAACATCATAAATATTGAAAGTGGCATTTCAAATCAAGGGGCAAAGTATGGACTATGTAATAAATGATGTAGAGTGAGGCTCACTCCTGGTTAAGCCCTTAGGTGACTGAGATTCAATGACTGATCAAGGCCAATACCAGACAACACTGATGGCTATTTTGGCTTCAGATCTCTCCCACTGGGTTAAGTGAGACTGGGATCTGCAACACAGCTCAGCTTCTCCCTCTGAACCATCTGGACTCCTTCTTTGCTATTTTATAGGTGTTGCCCCCTGATAAGCAACATCCATCACACAAACCAATACCTCAGAATCTCTTTCCCAGCAAACTCAATCTGTAGCATGCTCATAATCCAGACTTATGCCATATGAAGAATATTTTCTTACCTAGATGACAAGAAACATAAGGTATACTAGGCTTTCATAATTGGAAGTAGCTTGGCCACTTAATGATTAGACATAGCCCCATTTTTTATAAGCCAAATAAGACTGTGAACTCTAACTGAAAAGACCTAGAGCACTTACTTCTTTGTTCTAAAATGCACTCACTTCTTAACTCCCTTATGAAACTATCCCCAATAGGCAAAACTACCTATAGGAAATGATTTTTGGTAATATGGACTACAATTATGTCAAAGTTTTCATTAGAATAACTTACATTAAATAATAATCTGAATATTTTCATTGCCAAAATTAACTTACAGAGCAAATGGAAATTGGAAACTTACATATAAAAAAATCATCTTTTCAGTTTTTCTTGACAAATTAGATCTAACAAGCAGCCTACATTGCTACGTTGGTGGGAATGTCCTTTTCCATGGAAAATGTTTTTCTGCTTCTCCACAACCATTATCACCCTCTTTCAGTCACATATGAAGTGACCATATATCCCTGCTGGCCTAGTGCCATCCTGTTTTATCCTTGTCACAACATTTCATTCTCAAATACCAACATTTTCATTCTCACTGGTGTCCCAATTTAGATAGTAAAGTTCATGGACATGCTACTAATTTACCTTTCTGGCTTTTACTAAAGACATTTAGTTCAAATACCATGAACATGTAATGAGAGAGATTCTCAATGACTTCCTGAATCACCATTAATGCAATTTTCCTCTGGTAACAGACAATTGACTATAAAGAACCTTGCTTGAACACGAGTTCAATCATGAATTTTTTCATACTATAGATGGTAATAAGAGTTCCTTTATTATCTGTCAAGGGGATTTTCAGCATGTTAGTGTAAAGTTGTTTGTGGCCCTGTCCCCAGTGTGAAAATCAACACACAGAGAGAAGCAAGATGACAGACCAAGTGAGTCCTAACAGGAAATAAAAGCCTATATCCATTGCTACTGTCATCCAGGCTTTTTCTAATTATGAGGGCAATGTATGTCATTTTTATTCAGCTAAATGGGATTCACATTCTGGTAAGCTGCAAGTAAAATGAATCATTCCAATAGCTTACTTAGCTTGTTCATTTTTACTTACATATATAAATAGAATTAAAATAAAAATTTATACATATATATTTCAGTGAAATAATTTAATACTTTTTCTCTTCTTGCTCTTTTATATCTAATCTTAAGAATAATGATCTATTCCTTTATGTAACACTTCATGTTATATCCTCAGAGAGGAAGACAATTTAAATTTTAAAGTGTGAGAGAAACCTTAGAAATCATCTTCTACAGCTATGTCATTTTATAGAAGTCACAGAAATTTTCCATGACATAATTGTTCATATCCAATCACAATATAGCACTGACTATAAAAAGATTAATCTACCTTTAATCTCACTTATTCTTCTGCTCCTATTGTCAACCTTTATTTTGGCAGGGGTGGGGTAGGGGGACTAGTTGGTGGTGGTTAAGGGTAGAAGTGGACTCATTGATTTATTCTTTGAAAGAAGCACACTGCTTATCCTTATGGCTTTACAATAATGATAGCTAATTTTTACTGTGTACCATTGTAATGGTGAGACAGACAGATGGGAAGGGCTCCCTGGCAAAACTCCAGCCAGCCTGCACACTGGGTCGGAGGCACAGAAGTTCACACCTGTTTGCAATGGAGAGGAGGCTGGCCCCTCCTCTTCCTGGGTGGAACCAGAAATTCAAGCTGCAAGGAGGGAAGCCCACTAGCAGGATCTCTGGCCTTGCCAAGAGTCCCTGTTACCCCTTTTTTCCCTTTTTACCAAATAAAACCCTGCCTTACTCACCCTTCTGGTCATCTACAAGCCTAACTTTTCATGGCTGTGAGACAAAGACTCCATCTTTTGGTGAACTAAGGAAATGGCCTGCAACATTTTTGGCACACGAGGTAGGACTTGAGAAGTGGTGAGTGAAATGGGAACTCAAAACCTCTCACTGTGGCTTCTAAGCTTTTTCATCCTAGTATTTCTGAAGGTAAGGGAAACCATGCCCCCGTCTCAGTCACTCCCAGGGGTCAGAGAGGTCGGCCTCAGTCTCCATGACCTTTCCTTCCTTTTTTGGAACAGACCAGCAAGCAGCGGCTCCCCTCCACTCCCCCCGTCCCTGAGGGAGCTGGGACACGTGGCTGAGGCACCATGGGGAGTTGGTTGGCAGGAATCTCCCCCTCCTGGGGCCAGCTCCATCCCATAGCAATTAAACTTGTCTCCCTGGTGGAGGAACAACTTACATTAGAATAAGAGGTTCCTCCCTGGGTATTTTAAAACCGTTTCTTTTCTTTCCTCTTCTCCACCCCATCAGCAGTTAACTTTTATAGGGTTTTTTTTTTCCCTTTTAGAAGTCTTTACTAGGCCAGGCCCCCCAACTATCACTTTATATTCTCTGTAAAGTGTTGGTGATGAAAAAGAATCTTGTGGGAACTGGGCTTTCTCCTTCCTGTGTCTGTGATGTGTGTACAGTCTGTAAAAAGAGCTCTAATTAATTTGGCCTATGAAAGACAAATGCTTGGATCAAATACTTTTTTAAAGGGAAGATAAAAGCTGCGGTACCTTTTATTTCATGTGACTTTAATCTTTGAGAAATCAAAACAGCCTTAAAGATTATTGGTAAAATGCAGGTGTCATTAAAATGTAAACAGGTGAACTAAACTATGCAGGACAGATGCTAGGTTTGCTAAATATTTTATGGTTATAAACTACTTTCTGGGTTTTGAGACCTATTTGACTTGCTGGTGTTACAATTGATAATGCTTAGGGACATAAGGAATTAACCACACCTTTAATTATGCACCTAGCACACAATTAAAACAACCTACCAGGTGTTACATTAAAGTTAAAAATTGCCAGGAGTTACCATTATAACATGTAATTGAGACTATTGGAAATAGATTTACATGCAAGGTGTGTAAGAAGAGTACAATGTGGATTTTTTTGTGAAAAGTTATAAAAAGACATGGAAATGTAAATTTTTGCCTAGGGTTAAAGGATTGTTTTGAATTAGATAGGATAAAGCTGAAGGTTCCAACAAGTGCTGGAAGGATTGTGGAAATAAATCTTGCAGAAGAGGTTCTCTGTGTGAACATATGGGCTAAATTCAAAAACGGTACTATATGGTTTTTCTGTAAACTGATCATTAAAATAAAAGCACAACAAGGTTTTCTTAAGGCACTATTCTTTGGCAAAATTTACAAAGGGTTATAAAAGATTTTTGTTTCTTTAAAATTTCTGAGTCATCATTTTGGCAAAATAAGTAACTTAGGGTAATTTAGAATTCTATTTCATAATATCAAGTGTTTTAAACCTCAAACGTTTTAAGACTTTTTTTATTCATATGTATGTCTTAGTATTAAGGAGTTTTTTATTTTTATATTTTGTTTATTCTATGTTCATATTAATATAAATATTTAAAACTTAGTTTATGTTCATGTTTTCATAGACATATGCCATCTATTTTTGTCAGCTTTTAAGATCTATGTCTAACATTTAAATATTAAATAGTTTTATCTCCATTTTAAAAAAGCTAGTGTTGAATTACACATAGAGTTTTAGAAACTGTATCTTCCTCATGAAAGAACTTTTGTAGAAGTAAATTGTGTATTAAGTACATAGTAGTAAGTAGAAGAAGAAAGATGATGCCTGATGTGCTCCGAGATGCTCAACCTCTGACCCCCTAGTTCTTGGCCTCAGCAAAGAGTCCAGTGTTCCAACTGAATGCAGAAACAACTAGACAACTGGACTTCAAAGGGTGATGAAGCCTTGGCCAAAGAGCATTTCAGAGGCTATAGGTGATGAGGAGGTGAGCAAAGGCTGATGGACCTCTCTGATTTTTGTTGTGATGAAAATTCCGAGGAATTTTTCATCATTGTTACCATAGGTGGTTAAGATTTTAAAGTATCTGTTTTTAATGTTTCTAACTTAAATTATATAAAGGTATGGAAAATGTTTTCTTTCATATTTCAAAGCAGAAACAGGCTTTTAGAAATACTCTGAGTTTACAAATGAATAGGCAAACTCATGGATCAAGGTGTCCAAAGGAAAGTTAAATTTTCTCAATGATTTTCTAAAATCTGGATACTATATATTTTTACTTTTTTTTTTTTATTGGTAACCAGCATCAGCTCTTTTCTACCAGAAGCAGGTCTCTGTGAAGAATATCAGAACAGGGATGACAACCTTGGAGTAACCACTGGCATTCTCAAATCATATTACTAGGCATCCAAAATATAGTGTATTCATTACTCAAGGTCAGCTGCACACATGAATGTGGTACTGTTCCTTACTCAGACTTTTACATTGCATTTACAAATGTTGTCAATCAGCTAAAGTAAGCTTTATTTCTAGACAGATGAATAAATAAAGGAATTCTTTACCATTAATTTGAAGAGTTAACCTAGTTATGTAGGAGATAGTTGTATGCACTGTCATTCTAAGCAATTTAAAAGAAATTAGGGAACAGCTGACTGGGGAGCTTTAGAAGCTAGTGGGAAGAAAAAGAATAAAAAACAAAGAATAAATAATAGTCGCAGGGGAAACAGTATCGCGAATCCTTACTACAACTTTCTAGGATAATTATCTGGTGTACTTTAAAGATGTACACTGTTACTAAAATTATTTACATTTGAAAGATGTCTTAGTACCATAAAGCAAGAAAGATAAACAAAAGGCATAGAGTATAAAAAAGAAAAAGAGAACTTATTGTACTTATTCCCAGATTATATGATTATTTAAAATCCATGGAATCTACAAATACAAAACAACTAAAACTAATAACTGAAATAAGCAAGATCTCAGTATAGAAATTCAGTATCAGTTGTATTTCCATATATAAATAATAAATACTTGAAAATAAAAATGAAAAATAATGTTTATAATAGAATAAAAGGACATATGTAACATATGATACACAAAATTCCCACACTAAAATTAGAAACATTACTGAAAGCAGTTTAAAAGACCTAGATAAATGGAGAGGTAGTCTATGTTTCTGAATTGGAGAACTCAATATTGTTATCTCATTTATTCTTCACAAATTGATCAATAGAATCAATGCAATACCAATCAAAACCACATCCAGCTCAACTGTAGAAATGGCCAGGTAATTCTTAATTTATATAAAAATGCAAAGGTCCTAGAATAGCTAAATCCACATTGAAAAATAAGGCAAAACTGGAAGAATAACAACATCTGATTTTAGTACTATAGCAATACAGGAATTCAAGCAGGGTAATATTAATGTGAGGATAGAGAAATACAACAGTGGAGGGAGTAGAGAGCCCAGAAACAGAATCACCAATTTGTGTTTGACAAGGACACCTGAAAAATTCAATAGGAAAAATTCAATGAGAAATAGTGCTGGAGGCTGCTCTGCCTATGGAGTGGCCATTCTTTTATTTCTTTACTTTCTCAATAAACTTGTTTTCACTTTAAAAAAAAAAAAAAGAAAGTGTTGGAGTAAGTAGACATTACATGAAAAAAAATTGAATAAAGTTTGAAAAACCTACCTCACACCATACACAAATATTTTGTGATGTTTTATAGACCTAAATATTACATCTGAATATAAAATTTTGGAAGAAAATATAAAAGACTATCCTCATGACTGGAGTAGGCAAAATTATCTTAGAAAGGAAAGGAAATCTCTGAGCATATTAAAAATTGGTTAAGTAGGACTTTATCAAATTAAAACTTATGTTCTTCAGAAGACTTTTAGAAAATGACGGCATGGATTCAGAGAAGATATTAAATATGTATGTGTATGTTTATGTGTGTGTGTGTTTGAGAGAGAAATTATTTATATTTAGAATATATAATGAACTCTTACAACTCTAAAAAGACACCACCAAATAAAAATGTATGAAAAGTTGAACACAGATCTCAGGCAAAAAGATATACAAATAGCCCGTAGTACAGACATGTCTCATTTTATTATACTTCACTTATTGTATTTTGCAGGTGCTGCATGTTTTACAATTTGAAGGTTTGTGGCAACCCTGTGTCCAGAAAGTCTCTTAGCACCATTTTTCCAACAGCATGTGCTCACTTCATGTCTTTGTGTCACATTTTGGTAATTCTCACAATATTTCTAATCTGTCCATTATTGTTATATCTGTTATAGTGATCAGTGATCTTTGATGTCACTAAGATAATATTTTTGGGGAGCCACATAAGATGGTGAATCTAATTGATAAATGTTATGTGTGTACTGACTGCTCTACTGACTGGCTGTTCCACTGTCTTTCTGTCTCCTCAGGACTCACTATTACCTGAGACACAACAATATTAAAATTAGGTCAGCTAATAACCCTACAATGGCCTCTGAGTGGTCAAGTGACAGGAATAATCTCACATCTAGCACTTTAAATCAAAAATTTAAATAATCAAGCTTAGTGAGGAAGGCATGTCAAAAACCAAGATATACCGAAAACCAGGACTCTTGTACCAGTTAGCCAACTTGTAAAGGCAAATAAAAAGTATTGAAGGAAATTAAAAGTGCTACTCTAGGCCAGGCATGGTGGCTCATGCCTGTAATCATGCCTGTAATCCTAGCACTTTGGAAGGCCGAGATGGGTGGTCATTTGAGGGTGGGAGTTCATGACCAGTCTGGCCAACATAGTGAAACCCCATCTCTACTAAATATACAAAAATTAGCCAGGTGTGGTGGCATGAGAATCACTTTAACCAGAGAGGCAGAGGTTGCAGTGAGCTGAGATTGTGCCACTGCACTCCAGCCTGGGTGACAAAGCAAGACTCTGTCTTAAAACAAAACAAAACAAAAAAAGTGGGGGCTGGGCACAGTGTCTCATGCCTGTAATCCCAGCACTTTGGGTGGCCAAGGCAGGTGGATCACCTGAGGTCAGAAGTTCAAGACCAGCCTGGACAACATGGTGAAACTCTGCCTCTACTAAACATACAAAAATTAGCCGGGCATGGTGGTAGGCACCTGTAATCCCAGCTACCCAGGAGGCTGAGGCAGGAGAAATCACTTGAACCTGGGAGGCAGAGGCTGCAGTGAGCTGAGATTGGCCATTGTGCTCCAGCCTGGGCAATAAGAGTGAAACTTCATCTCAAAAAAAAAAAAAAAAAAAAAGGTGAAACAGCCATATTGCAGATATGGAGAAATATTTGGTGGTTTGAATGGAAGATCAAACAGCCACAACATTCCCTTAAACCAAAACCTAATCTAGAGAAGAGCAACCTAATCCAAAACCTAATTGAATCTTACCTCTTCAATTCTACGAGGGCTGAAAGAGATAATAAAACTACACAAGAAAAGTTGGAAGCTAGCAGACATTGTTTTATGAGATTGAAGGAGAGAAGTCATCTCTGTAACATAAAAGTACAAAGTGAATCAGTAGGTGCTGATGTAGAAGATGCAGCAATTTATGTAGAAGATTTAGCTAGGATACCTAATGAAGGTGGCTACACTAAGCAAAACAAATTTTCAGTGTATACAAAACTGATGTCTATTGGAAGAAAGTGCCTTCTAGGATTTTCGTATCAAGAGAGGAGAAGTCGATGTCTGGCTTCGAAGCTTCAAAGACAAGCTGATGCTCTTGTTAGAAACAAATGCAGCTGGTGACTTTAAGCCAACGTTCATTTACCATTTTGATAATCCTAAAACCCTTAGGAATTATACTAAATCGACTTTGCCTATGCTTTATAAGTGGAACAACAAAATCTGTATGACATCCCAGCTGTTTACAGCATGGTTTGCTGAATATTGAATGCCTATTATTGAGATCTATTTCTCAGGAAAAAAAAGATTCCTTATAAATATTACTACTCATTAGCAAGGCACGTGGTTACACACGAGCGCTGATGGTGATGTACAAGGAGATTACTGTTGTTTTCAGGCCTGCTAACATAACATCCTTTCTGTGGCCAATGGCTAAAAAGTAATTTTGATTTTCGAGTCTTATTATTTAAGAAATACATTTTGTTAGGCTATAGCTTCCATAGATAGTGATTCCTCTGATGGATCTGTGCAAAGTAAATAGAAAATCATCTGGAAAAGATTCACCATTCTAGATGTCATTAAGAATATTTGCGATTCATGAAAAGAGGTCCAAATATCAACATTAACATGTTTAGTAGAAATTGTTTCCAAACCTCATGAATGACTGAGGGATTCAAGACTTCAGTGGAGGAAGTGAACGCAGATGTGGTAAAATAGCAAGAAAACTAGAAATATGAAGTGGAGCCTAAAGATGTGACTGAATTGTTGCCATCTCACATTAAAACTTTAACAGATGAGAAGTTGCTTGGTATATGTGATCAAAGAAAGTGATTTCTTGAGATGGAATCTACTCCTGGTGAAAATGTTGTATACATTGTTGAAATGACAACAAAGGATATTTAGAATATTCCACAAACTTAGTGGATAAAGCAGCAGCAGGGTTTGAGAGGATTGATAGAAAGAAATCTTACATGAAAGAAATAATCAATGCAGCACACTTCATTGTTGTCTCATTTTAAGAAATTGCTACAGCCAGCCCAATCTTCAGTCACCACAACCCTGATCAGTTAGTCGGCAGCCATTTAAATAGTGGCAAGATTCTCCACCAGCAAAAAGACTATGACTTGCTGAAGGCTCAGATGATCACTAGCATATTTTAATTATAAGGTATTTTTAAAATAAGATAGGCATATTGTGTTTTTAGATATAATGCTACTGCACACTTAATGGACTACAGTATACTGCACTGGGAAACCAAAAAATTTCAAATGACTTGCTTTATTTTAAT